>NW_021604635.1:4256992-4323275 GCF_004785775.1 Grammomys surdaster | reverse complement strand
TGCCAGACTGATGGCCTTCCCTTAAACATGCCAGACTGATGGCCTTCTCTTAAAGTTTCCTTTACACAAAGTTGTCTCCTATGAGGATGCTCCTCAGATGTCTCTGATGACATCAGATGGAAGCAGTCTCCCAGACACCATCCTGTGCCTTGCTTTTCTTCACAGCAGTCATCAGCATCTGGGGCACCTCTGCCTGCCAAGAGTGGTTTACTTTCCTGCACATGTGGTATGACTACACTTCTGGCCCTCCATAGCTGGCTGTAACCCTGTGGCTTGTTTTGGCCCTGAAAATGAGAGATGTGCCATGTGCCACAGTTCTAAGCTTTGTGAATCAGTGTAAACGGATCATTTGATCTTCTCCTTAAGACTAGCCTTACCCCATGGTTGTTCTGTGGATGGCCCCTGTGCCATGCAGAAGTGACCCAGAGGAGAGTCCCTCCTTCTGACCTTCAGTGAACACACTTTGATGAGGAATAAACTTTTTTGTTTCAAGCCTCTGAGATACAAGTCTGTTTACTGCCACAAACAATGTAATCTTTCCTGACTGATAGATTCCCTGACATATTTATCTGTTTCCTGTCTCCCTTCTCTAAATTATTATCCGTATAAGTATAGGACTCTGTTCCCTGCTGCATCCCCAGTGTTTGGAATAGTGTGCACAGGTTATATTCTCAGCATTTGCTGGCCGGCTGCGTGAAGCATGGCTTGATCACACTGTGTGAGACAGGATATTTAACAATGGCAGGTAAATCTAACTCTGGATAGAATAATTCTACAGAAATATCCATTCAAGCTGATGGGAACCTGTTTCAAGATCCCAGTGTTTAAAAGGACAACTCACCTACATGTTAAGCTGAGGGGCTCAGTGACAATCTAACTAAAAAGGGTTAGTAGTGTTTGTGTCAGGCTGAATGCTGATGTGGTTCCCTTTCCCTGTGTGAACATTAGCATTTGAAATGAACAGAGCTTCACAGACCTGGGACTTTATCTGCTCTTACCATACACTGGCCTGTGAGCCCCAACAAGGACTCCCCCTAAAGCTGTGTGCGTTTTTGTGAGCTGCTTTCCTTTCATGGGCTTCCTCCTGGTATGCCTGCATTGGGACAGGGATAATGCACTTCCTGTATCATGTGGCACAGCACAAGGAAACTCTTTGTATCCCTACAGAGGAAGAATACATCTGTAAGTAGTTTTTAAGAGTGTACTGAAGGGTCTTGTTAGGGTGACTTACTCTCCCAGTTACATTTGGGCGATGGAGTGGACCACGTGACAGACATGCATAATGGACTGCCTCAGCTGCTGCCAGTGGGAAGCATGGTCGGTGAAGTGAGACTTGCATGGAATCACTGAGAGCAGGACCAGAAGCGAGAAGCTAGCCTCCTCAGTTGCCTTTTCTTAACTCCACAATGTCTCAGTGTTACTAGGCTTCTGCGTTTACTGGTTTCTCCCAAAGCAACTGCCTTTCAAGTTAGTTCCTAATTCAAGCTAGAAAAGCACGATTTCTGCACACAGTTCCCTAAAGACCAAACATTAGCAAGATGGGTCAGTAATCACTCATTAAACGCACTGGCAAGGAGTCTTTTGATGTTTTGTCACGTAAACAGGAAGTACATCTCATCCCAGAATGAGCATGCTGGATCTGGGTTCTTCTGGCTTTTCCAAACTATTTCTTTTCCTCTTCCTTGTATTTCTTTTATCTGTTCCAGTAATTCCCTTCCCCCTTCTTATCTTCATTAGTAATTCCCTAATGAATATGACAAGGCATATAATTGGTTGCACATTTTCTGTGGGTGGTAGACAACAGTGATTTACAAACCCCAAACCACTGGCTCACAAATCTGTTACTGAAGTGGCTGGCTCACCTTGAGGTTAACTCTGGATCCTTCTGGTGGTGCTGATGAATTGACTTCAGGTCGACTGTTTCATTTCTACCAAAGAGCTACCACGTGTGCTTAGCATGGCCCTAGGCACTGGGCAGGGGAGGCTGAAGCAGCAATGTGGCTATGACCTGACCTTTGATGTGATAAGTTCATGGATAAATGATACATCTGATAGGTACTAGGCCTTGAGGTGGCTCCAAGAGGACTGTCAGGAAAAGGACTGGTAGGAGGCAGGAACTGAGTTGGACCTTCAGGCACGGGTATGTTTTAGGTGTTGAAAGAGCAAAATACTCTATTAGAGGTCAGGAAAATATGACATTTTGACTGAATTCAGCTTTTTTTTTGTGGCAACGAATTTCATAGCCTCAGTCTTTCAACTAACCACACATCAGCTACATAAGTCATCTAAGGAAGGTTTTTAAATATTCATCAGATGTTTGTAATTGACAATTAATCACAGCATAGAGTACCAAGACTCCACAGCTGTGAGCTTTATGCTGGATATGAAGATGGGAGAATTATTTGTTCAGTATACCAGTGAGTGTCACAGATCAGTGTTGCAGAATGGGAGGAAAACGGAAAATAGATTCTGAGCTGGAGAGCACAGGCTTCAAATAGCTTTGGGGTCCTCCTTTGGACACTTAAAAGTATGTCAATTTCACATTGGTGACTTTAGAGACTTTTTCTTTATGAACAGAAAGCTGGCACTTTAGAAAAAGACCTGGGCTCCTCAGCTATCTCTTTTCTGCAGAGGAATGACAAGACCTGGTTGCATCTGTTGAGTTCACAAAGAGAGGAATGGCTTGCTCTTAGGGTCAACATGGGCAGAGGTGAAGAGTTCAAGGCCAAGTGTTGATTTCCAGACCCTTTCAGAAAAGTGAGACACTCTCTAATATCAACCTAATTGGAACCAGCCTCAAGACAAACCACAGTAACTGCCTCCTCTCAAAAAACCATTTTAGATTTGATGCAGTGTCAATACCAGAACAGCTCTTACCTAAAGCTTGTTACCAACAATAAATATCTCCTAATTTTATTTCATGAATGTCAGTAATACCATTTCTGAGGACTTGAATCCGGCCATATTAATCCCTTTGGTTGTGAGTGGTGGAAGAAACCATTCAACAGCATTTATGAAAAAAAAAAAAAAACCTTTTCGATCATTTTCCCTATTGTGAGTTCTATAAATACTTGAATGTGGGAACACAGACAGACACATGGTTTGCACGTGTGCATAAATATGCATCCTTGTACCTCACTTATTTACTGAAAAGTGTTGTGCCAGAACACATATTATGTCTAAGTCCTGCTTGTGGTTCTTCAAGGACAAGGATCTAACAGGTATGTTTGCTGGCGGCCAGAAACCTAAAATGAGACTAAGTTACTGACTCTCCTATGAGAGATTGTCCTTCAATGTTTTGATTCCCACACTTTGCTTCCCTACTCCTTACAGGGGCTGAGATCACCATAGATTCTGCTCCAAAGGAAGAACTCTTGAGGGACTGTCTCAGGAAAATCAGCATGCAAACGGCAACTGTCCCAGAAGCCAAGGACTCTGGCTGGCTACAGTGGAGGAATATTAAAGCCACGGTGGACTGAAAGGCATCTGTGTTCCCAGGTTTAAACAGCTATTGTTTCCATCGTAGCAGTAACGAAATCCAAGAAAGTGAATTCATGATTTAACTTTCAGGGCCTTTAATAAAGGATGTATTTTTGTTGTTATTCTCTAGAAGATAGTTTTAAAACAAATAGCTGTTTGGGTGCCTCTGAAAATGGCCTGGAATGATTCTGTTTGCTAAACTGGGCATCCCTGGTACTCTGTGAGCCAACTTTCATTATTCTTTAATGAATCTTTGCAATTATGCTGTGGGATGCTTTAAAGGACGCTTCATTTAATGACACAGAAAAGGATAAATTATAAACAGCAAATGACACAGCAATGGTTTAGCTAGCACTAGGGTAAGAGTGTAAACAACACAATAAAATCTCCCAGCCAAGCACTACATAACCAAGGAACGTTACACCAATATGCTCAATAACATGCAAAATTGACAGTTTTTAAACTTTGAAATTACAAAGCAAAATACTGGCAATTTTTAATCAGTTCAAGAAGTTGGATATTCATAAAAGAGAATGTAGTAATTTTATTTTAAATGTGGTCACCTTTACCTGGGGGTGACTCTTGAGTTTGTCCTTCCTAGCTGTGTGACCTTCAGGTTACTTACCCTCTTCAGTCTTCTGTTCCCATTAGCTATAAAACTGGGAATATAGTCTTTCCTACTTTAAAGTTATTGTGAGGACCACAAATAAACTGCTTGAGGGTTGAGAGGATAGCTCAGTGTGGAACATGAAGCCCACATTCAGTTCCCAGCCCTGAACAAACAAACCAACAAACCAGCACTTGAACGAAGATTAGCAGAGTAATCAAAGTAAGTGGTCAATGAAACTTGTTCTAGCATATCTTAACATTTTTTCTTTCATTTTTATTGGATATTTTCTTTATTTACATTTCAAGTGTTATCCCCTTTCCAGGTTTCCCTCCACAAACTCCCTATCCCATGTCCCCTCTCCCTGCATCTATGAGGGTGCTCCCCCACCCACTCACCAACTCCTATCTCCCCGCCCTGGCATTCCCCTACAC
This sequence comes from Grammomys surdaster, assembly GCF_004785775.1. Classification (NCBI taxonomy): domain Eukaryota; kingdom Metazoa; phylum Chordata; class Mammalia; order Rodentia; family Muridae; genus Grammomys; species Grammomys surdaster. The sequence goes on along the minus strand of NW_021604635.1, from coordinate 4,318,754 downwards.
TGGGGCACCAAACCCCCGCAGGACCGAGGGCTGCTCCTCCCACTCATGTCCAACAAGGCCAGCCTCTGCCACATAGGAGGCTGGAGTCATGGGTCCCTCCATGTGTACTCCTTGGTTGGTTGTCCAGTTCCCAGGAGCTCTAGGGGGTCTGGCTGGTTGACACTGTTGCTCCCCCCACGGGGCTGCAAACCCCCTCAGCTCCTTCAGTCCCTTCTCCAACTCCTCCATCAGGGACCCTGTGTTCAGTCCAATGGTTAGCTATGAGCATCCACCTCTGTATTTGTCAGGCTCTGGTAGAGCCTCTCAGGAGACAGCTTTATCAGGCTCCTGTCAGGAAACATTTCTCAGCATCCTCAGTAGCATCCAGATTTTTGACTGTATATGGGACAGATCCTCAGTTGGGGCAGTCTCTGGATGGTCCTTCTTTCAGTCTCTGCTCCACATTTTGTCTCCATATTTCCTCCTGGGAGTATTTTGTTTCCCCTTCTAAGAAGCACTGAAGCACCCACACTTTGGTCTTCCTTCTTCTTGAGCTTCATATGGTCTATGAATTGTGCCTTGGGTGTTCTGAGCTTTTGGGCTAATATGCTCTTATCAGTGAGTGCATACCGTGTGTGTTCTTTTGTGATTGGGTTACCTCACTCAGGATGATATTTTCAAGTTCCAGACATTTGCCTGTGAATTTCATGAAGTCATTGTTTTTAATAGCTGAGTAGTATTCTATTGTGTAAATGTACCACATTTTTTTTTGTATCCATTCCTCTGTTGAAGGACATCTGGGTTATTTCCTGCTTCTGGCTATTATAAATGAGGCTGCTATGAACATAGTGGAGCATGCGTCCTTGTTATATGTTGGAGCATCTTCTGGGTATATGCCCAGGAGTGGTATAGCTGGGTCCCTAGGTAATGCTATGTCCAATTTTCTGAGGAACCACCAGAGTGATTTCCAGAGTGGTTGCACCATCTTGCAACCCCATCAGCAATGCAGAAGTGTTCCTCTTTCTCCACATCCTCACCAGCATCTGCTGTCACCTGAGTTTTTGATCTTAGCCATTCTGACTGGTGTGAGGTGGAATCTCAGGGTTGTTTTGATTTGCATTTCCCTGATGACTAAGGATTTTGAACATTTCTTTGGGTGTTTCTCCGCCATTTGAGTTGCCTCAGTTGAGAATTCTCTGTTTAGCTCTGTTCCCCATTTTTAATAGGGTTATTTGGTTGTCTGGAGTCTAATTTCTTGAGTTCTTTGCATATATTGGATATTAGCCCTCTGTCGGATGTAGGATTGATAAAGATCTCTTTCTAACCTGTTGGTTGCCGTTTTGTCCTATTAACAGTGTCCTTTGCTTTGCAGTTTTATGAAGTCCCATTTGTCAACTCTTGATCTTAGTGCATAAGCCATTGGTGTTCAGGAACTTTTCCCCTGTGGCCTTGTGTTTGAGGCTTTTCATTTCTTTGTCATTCTCATTCCACAGGACCTCCCCACCTAGGAACAGAGATATGCGAAGTGAATTTGCCTCAAGGGGAAAAAGAGCCCTGTAGTAAAAGCTGTGTATACAACAAGGGGACAGTAGTGAGTGTGGATAAGGAAAAATTAGAAATGTTTTAATAAATAAATAACGCTCTGTTTAATGAGGTTAGACAACAGCAGAAATGAGGAAAGGGGAATTTCACAGACACAAAACAATATAAGACAACAGGATCCAGGCTGACAGGAAGGATGAGTTTGATTTGGGGATTGATTCAGGACAAGGAAAGGAAAAGTGTAACAATAAGAGGCAGCTATGTGACTGTGGTTAAGGCACAGTCGCCTCCAAATCCTGGTTCCCGCATGCTTGTGTTGTGACCTTGCACTCATTCAGTAAACATCTGGGGAACATTACCGTGGTTGGGCACTTTGGCTGTATCAGAGAATAAAACAGATAAAGAACTTGTTTCTCTGGTACATACTTTGTAGCCACGTTTTAACTTCACTAAGCTTCTGCTTCTTCATACGTGAAATGGGTAATGATATCCACCCAACAGTTGCTGGGAAGATTAAGTCCTCAACAAATACGGGAATCATTGTGCTCACAGTTTGAGTCTGGGTAAACAGAATAAAAGTGATACTAACAGGAACTAGGAAGTCAGCACTTGTGTTGGGACAAGGTCCAGTGTGAGTGTGTCATACTATCACCCTATTATCACCCCAAGGTTCTAACAGTATTCCAACCTTCAAGTGACTGCAGAAAATACAGCTCAAGATGAAGGCAGAGAAGACATTACTGAACAGACAGAACGCTGGCAATATGGAGATCATCTGGATGGAGAGAGTTAGAGACAGAGAGAAAGACAGGGAGAGAGGGAGAGAGGGAGAGAGGGAGAGAGGGAGAGAGGGAGGGAGGGAGAGAGGGAGAGAGGGAGAGAGGGAGAGAGGGAGAGAGGGAGAGACCGAGACCTAAGGGTACATGTCTAGCTACTGAGGTTCTCAAGTGTGGTCTCTGACCCAGCACCATCAAGATACAGAAGAACGAGAGAGAGAGAGAGAGAGAGAGACAGAGAGAGAGAGAGAGAGAGAGAGAGAGAGAGAGAGAGAGAGAGAGAGAGAGAGGATTCGAGGATTCTCAGGCTCTAAACAAAACCTATTGACAGAATCTCCAAGAATGGGGAGCAATCTTCTCTACGTTTTTCAGCTTGTTGTGTCACTGGTTCCCTTCCTCCCCACATCCCAGAGTCCTGTGTAGTCCAGGCCTGCTATGAAATCACTACGTAATTCAGGCTGCCCTCAAACTTGTGACCCTTCGGCCTCAGCTTTACCAGTGCTAGGACTATAAGTGTACATTACCACTCTTGATTATTTGATATTTGGGATGGTCTTACAGAGACTTAAGTCAGTGAAAACCCTCAACCTCAACATATATTCATACAGGACTTCTGTCTTTGGGTTTCTATTGCTATGAAGAAACCACCATGACCATGGCAACTCTTATAATTATAGCTGGCTTACAGTTTCAGAGGTTTTGCCCATTATTGTTATGACGGGAAGCAACGTGCACGCAGGTGGACGCGGTGCTGGAGAAGAAGCTGAGAGTTCTGCATCCTGATGGGCAGGCAGCAGGAAGAGAACTGGCTTGACCTTCTAAATCCTCAAAGCCCACCTACTAATGACACACTTCCTCCAACAAAAGCACACCCACTCCAACAAGGCCACGCCTCCTAATAGTGCCATTCCCTATGGGCCAAGCTTTCAGATGAGTCTATGGGGGCCATTCCTATTCAAACCATCCCAAATTTCCACATATTTCTATGTTCATTAGTAAGATATTTCCGGCTTTTCAGAATTCTATGCTGGATTGTGACCATCACAGAACTGGGATTCAAACCCATTATAGGAGTATAGATAATAAAAATAACAATGGTAACTAAAATCAGACACTACGCCACAGGCAGTGCACTACATTTTATATGACTTAGGTAACCGTCTAACAACTTAATGCTAAGCTCTTATCCAATTTTACAGATAAGAATACCGAGGTTCAAATAGGGTAAGACGCAAACACCTTGAGATGGCAAGCCTGCAGATTGAGCCCAGTCAATTTATCTTCATGGCCACAGCTTTAACCACTTTGCTATTGGTCATCGTGTTGATTTGTTTCTGTCAGCTTGACACAAGCTAGAGTCACGTGGTGCTGGAATGGGTTTTCTGGGGAATGGTGTTTAAAGCTTGCCTTTACAAATCAAACTTTTACTCAACCTGTAACCAAGTTAATAACGTACTTCAAGATCCTTTCCAGCTTCGTTCTCATTCAGCTTACGTACTGTATACTCAACCTGTTCAGAATCAGCCAACTTTAAGAACCATTGTAACCAATCTTACTGTGTTTTGGAGACTCCACTGTACCATATCCCCTATCTTTCCATCGTGGCTATCTCAGCCTTCTGACTTAGAACAACACAGCCAGGTCTGTCTTACTCACTGTTCTAGTGTGGCGAAAACACACCATGACCAAATTTTTTTTTTTGTTTTTTGTTTTTTTGTTTTTCGAGACAGGGTTTCTCTGTGTAGTCCTGGGTGTCCTGGAACTCACTCTGTAGACCAGGCTAGCCTCGAACTCTTGAACTCAGAAATCCGCCTGCCTCTGCCTCCCAAGTGCTGGGATTAAAGGCGTGCGCCACCACCACCCACCAAGACATCTTTTACAGAAGAAAAAAATCATTTAATCAGGGGGCTGGCCTTTACGGACTGGAAGCTGAGCTGAAACAGATACCATGGAGGAGCTGTCTCAGGAAGTTCTAGCACCTGGAGACCTGGCATTTAAATACATGTGCCTGTGGGGGCATTCTCAGCAACTCCCAGGTCTAAGGCATGTACTGACAACATGGAGATGCTAAAAGCAACGGCCCTGCCACAAGTGTGCTGGAAACAACACTGGGCACAGAGTGATAACATCTGACTGTGGCTTGTGCACTATTTTCAGTCAGCAAAGCCAGAAAAACGATTTCCTCCCTTGTGAGATGCCTCAAAAAGGTTGATTAGGACAAAAGTTCCTCATTCCTTTCTGTCATCAAATGTTCTGTGATTTTCAGAATACATCCTTTGTTCAGGACTACTACTTACTTTCAACTCTCGTGGATTGGAACAGGAGACCGAAACAATGCAGAATGAATCAGGCCACTCGGGTAAATAATCAAGAGTTAGTCTTTCTGTGCAGTATTGCCGCAATCTGGGAAGAACAAACCTCAGACGAGGAGCTGCCACAATCAGACAGACCTGTAGGCAAGTCTGAGGACTATTTTCTTGATTAATGATTGATGTGGGAGGAGCCAGCTCACTGTGCCAGCCCTCGGCACAACGGGTGATCCTAGATCATGTAAGACAGCCAGCTGAGCGAGTCCCAGGAACTGAGCCAGTAATACTGTTCCTCTATCTTCCATGGAGCTTCTGTCCTGACTTCCCCAAGTGATGGATTGTGTCCTGGGAATGGTACAATGAAATAAACTCTTTCCTCCCAAGTTGGTTTTGGTCAATGTCTTATCACAGTAACAGAAAGCAAACTAGAACAGTCTTTAACATTAGAATAACTAAGACGCATTTAAAAAAAGACTCACGAAGGGTTCCCACTTCTGAGATAATTAGTGTGGGATGGAGTCTGGTAGACATCCTTTCTAGAAGCATCCAGGCGACTCTACAACAGACAGGATAAGGATCATTTCAATAAACAATATAATTTCCATGTTTAAGTGTACTGTCTAAAGTCAGTAGCTGTGAATAGTGGAGCTGGCTGCAAATTCAAATCCGTATGAATCCAGTTTGGTTCTGTCACCACTGTCACTGCGGTTACACTTCTACCATTTCTACTCCAACGTCTGTCCTAGTCAGGGTTTTCACTGTTGCGATCAAACACCATGGCCGACCAACTTCTTGAGGTTCGGTTATGGCCAGAAATGTGTAAGTAGGTATAACCTGCACATCAGAGGGCCACACTTGGCATTGTAGTCTCTTTTAAAAGACAAGATTCAGGTTGAGGGTCCGGAGGGTCTGTAGTTTGTAAGATCTAAGTGAAGGAGTTTGGGCAGATAATTGAATCTCATTGTGCCTCAGTTTCCTCATTTGTAAAATAAAGCTTGGCTCATTAAGTGAATTCTATTCCCTGTTTATTTCACTGACAGTTCCACATCATAGTTCATCATTGAAGGAAGTCAGGGCAGAAAACCAAACTGACCAGGAGCCTTGAGGATGACCTAAAGCAGAAGCCACGGAGGAGTGCTGCTTACTGACTTGTTCAACCTGACCTCTTATAGGACACAGGACCACCAGCCCAGGAGTGTTTCCAACTCCAATGGGTTGGCCCCTCCCCTATCATTGGATAATTAAGAAAATGCCCTACAGGCCTGCCAATAGTTGGATCTTCTGGAAGTGTTTTCTCAGTTGAAGTTGCCTTCTCTCAGATGACTCTAGCTTCTGTTAAGTTGACATAACTAGCCAGGTCAGCCACCTTACATTTGAAGGAGCCTTGCAATTTATAATATGCCATATTCAAAGACAGAAATTATTCAGTCACCATATCTTATGAAAACTGTTGCTGTCAAAAAGCAGTTTCATAGTTCTTAAATAATTTAATATTTTTCAATACATTGTTTCAAAATTTTAGTCCCCAAAAAGTATTCTTAACATAAGTATGAAAATACTTTTTCTGTGACCTTATAAATTGAAGTAGTGTTGGGCTAAGAAAGAAAATCTTATCATCTAAAATTTTAATTGAGACCTATTTTAGTATCCTTGGGAATTAGTTCCAATGTGTTTGGTTTGTTTTTTTGTTTGTTTGTTTGGTTTTTTTTTTGTTGGTGGAGTTTTTTTTGGGGGGAGGGTCATTGGTACTGAGCTCTGGCCCTTGGCCCTGTACTGGGTCACCTTACTTCAAGGCTACTTGCCAAGAAGTTGGGTCTTAGGGGTAGCACTACTCATGGCTTAACATCAGAACACTGAGCCTGAATTCCCAGTCTGGGACTAGAAATTCACACGGCTACAATCTACCTAGGAAACTCCCTAAAGGAGCAATTTAATGTAGAACTGTAGCACGCTCTGACATTCTGGAAGAAGACAGGACACATTTTCATTAGTTTGCTCGGAGATGTTTGTTTCTTGAGGTTTGATTTATAGCCAGAAATGTGTAAGCAGATATAACCCGCACATCAGAGGGCAGCACATGACAGTTTATTTGTAGCCACATTTGTAGCTTCTGTTTCAAAAGACAAGATTCGGGCTGAGGGTCTGGAGAATTCAAAGCTTGTAAGATGATCTAAGTGAAGGAATCTGGGCAGATAATTTAATTGTGCCTCAGTTTCCTCATTTGTAAAATGAAGCTTGGCAGGTTAAGTGAATTCTAAATCCCAGTCCTAAAATTATAACATGTATGAATATATATTTACATGTTTCTTGTTTTTAAAAACTCCGCCTCTTCATACAGAATTTCTGAAACTCTCAGAGTGCTTAGGAATCTAAGCACTTAAGGACAGAGGATTACAGAGTTTTAGCTGTGGGGCTATTTTGACAATTTAGACTAACTTTATCATTCTAATTTCTTACCTCTTCTTTTTACACTTTTAAAACTAATGTTTCCAGGAGGTATCCATCCTAAGTACAGACCAAGATAGAGTCTAGCCTTCAAGAACTAGTATTTCATAGACAAACCTAACTAAAGCCTCAGGTGATCAAAACCACAACCAGTGTTTCAACAGAGCATGCAAGGGTAGGCAGAGGCTAGTCTGGATGAGCAAGCAGGGAGTCAGAGAAGAGAGCCCAGGGGAGAGGCATGTACCTTCACAGGTAGAAGCATCACATGTGTCTCTGTATAGGAACCTGAGTCAGTGGGAGGATTGCCCAAGGACACAGAACTGGCCAGTGGCAAAACTGGCAGGAGAATGAACTCAAAGCCTGCACTCAAAATCGTAGGCTCAGGTGAATGTTAATGGCATGAATCAAAACTTTTGTCTCGGTTTACTGGAGCAGATAGATGAAGCGTTAACAGCCCTGGCATTTGACTTAACCATGTTTAAATCAAGTCTTACGATTCTTCCCTGGGTCCCAAGTCTAGGACTCCCTCCTTTCTGCTCTAGTGACCCACTGACGCCTGGCGTCTGAGGACTCCCTCCGTGTACTCTAGGGATGACAGTGCTGAATGGCACGCATGAATAAAGAGCCTGATCCTGAAGGCACCTCTGTGAGTGACACCTCAGTAGTAGGACAGTTGTAAGATAAGGCGACGGTCTTCAGATATGTGAAAGGCTGTTGGAGAGATTAATCTGTGGGAAGTTGGAGAGGGAAGGTAAGAATCAAAAGATATACAGTTTATTTTTCTACATAAGAAAACCTTGAGCTGTGTTGGTAAATCTTTACACAGAGACAGATGGCAGCTTCCTTGGGATAGTCCACAGGGCACCCATGGTTTCAACACAGTCTGGATTATAGAGTTCCTGTGATTTTCTAGTGCCATTGTTCCTTTTACGTCATCTTGCCACAAGTTATAATAGTTTGAGTAGGGAACCTTAAGAACTGTCCCAGTTGCCTTAATTGATGTGTGAATGAAACCTTCCAAGGCAGCTAAGATTAAAAGGGCATGGCAGAAGGAAGATTATTCTCCACTTTTGCTCACGTGACCTTCCCTCTGTCGCCGCCAAGCTCATCTACCCTATTGTTGCTGCTAACTCCTTCACTGGTATCAGAGCCAGTTCCGAGGCTGGGACTGTTGAGCCAGCCTGTCCCCGGGGTGCCAGCCTCTCAGGGGTGAAATCTGCTGTGGGAAAGTCCTACCTTGGAGTTATGCAGCCTCTAAGACCCAGCAACCTCTCCGTATGTTCACCTTACTGGTTCTGTTCCTTCTGGAGACCCCACCTCATCCGCCAAGCTCCAAAGTTGCCAGCGGAGGCTAACTGTTCCGTGTTCTTATTACTCTTCATTAAGCTTGTGCTTTCAGTGCAACTTAATTAGCATCCCAAGCACGCTACTTCTACTCTATGCAAAGATACATTTATTATATACTGTGATATTTAAGAAAGCGATTTAATGAATTCCCACATGATATATTAATATGTTTGCTGCTAGGCAGTGAAACTTAGAACGTGAGAAAATGGGCAGTTAGGCACAGAAACACACTTAGCTCCTGCACTGCCTTCCTAGACACACTTGGTCTGATAGACTACGGGGGCTGACATCTATCCTTCCACACCCTCAAGGCACGGAGAGGCTTTCTTTCTTTTCCTTTCTTTTATTTCTTGTGACACTGTTGCTGAAATACTGGTTCCATTTGTCTAAAGACACAGAGGAAGTGAAGGGAAAATGCAGCCAATGAAAAGGACGAATATTATTTGCAGTTTTGGCAGGTGTAATTTAGACTTGCAAATATCAAACTGTTTTTGGAGAACAATGGCAAAAGACAATTTCCATGGTTTTGTAAGGCAGAGTATTCTGTTGCCAACAGAATAAAATAAAATTTACAGTTTTTTTATACCTACTTTATATGCTTGGCGCCTAGAATACTTTAAATCAAATATATTTAGTAGTACTTGGTTTAAAATTAGTGTTTAGATATTACCTAAAGTCTGAAAACATGTATGCTTTAAAACAATATAATAGTCTCTTATTTTTAAAAGCTGCTTTATTATTATTATTATTATTGTATGAGTGTGTGTGTAGGTGTGTTTGTATGTGTGTGTTTCTGTGTGTGTGCGCACACACACGCACACGCCTGTAGTTCACAGGACATCTTCATGGATCCAACTCTCTCCTTTCATCTTTTGCATGGGCCTCAAGAGTTGAACTCTGGTCGCCAGACTTATGCAGCAACGTCACTTTCTAAATGAACAAAATCAAACAACACTACAAGAAACAGTCCACGTGCCGGGCGGTGGTGGTGCACGCCTTTAATCCCAGCACTTGGGAGGCAGAGGCAGGCGGATCTCTGAGTCCGAGAGTTCGAGGCTAGCCTGGTCTACAGAGTGAGTTCCAGGACAGCCAGAGCTACACACAGAGAAACCCTGTCTCGAAAAAAACAAAAAAAAAAAAAACAAAACAAAAAAAAAGGAACAGTCCAAGTGAGCTGGTTCCCTGTTGAAACTGTGGGACATGAACTCCATTAACACACTGTGAAAAGGTACTTTACCCTTCAGTGTCCTCTATAACCTACCTTAGCGAGACGTGTCTGCTCCACCATCGTCTTTCTTTGTTTGTTAGTTTGTTTTTTAATAAGTCCATAACTGCTGGTTTCCACAGCTCTGTTGGGAGTGGCTCGTCCCCTGACACTATGGGAAATAACAGGAAGCCTCTGGGATTGTGCTGTGCACAGGAAGACTCTATCATCTCTTTCCAGGTAATTCTATGGAGTCTTCCCTCAGAGCTCTCTATGCAAATGTAAAATTAAAGCTTTAGATCATATTCACAAGGTAGAGAATGCCACCAAACACAAGCAGAGCCTGGGCAAGCAGTGGCAAGCACTTGATATTTTTTCTGTCCCTCTCCAACTTAAAAGCAAATGTGTCACTAGCACTCTTTTTAAATTTAAAACAGAAAGAATGGTAAGAGGCCAACCTGAGACTGCAGCAGGCACCCATGAGGAGGCACCCATGAGGGGACTGGGCAGAAGGGGGCAGTGAGCCATCCAGAAAAGGGAACAGGAGAGCTGGAGCAGTGTGGGCGGGCCGGGCTGGTGTGCTCAGAGGGAGCAGATGACGCAGAATGCTGCAGCTGCTCAAACATCCCCTCTGCCTGAGACGGGGGGCGGGGGGCATAGGTGACATCTCCTCTGCCTGAGATGGGGGCACAGGTGCTGAGGATGGGGGGGAGCATGAGCCTTCCTTTTCTAACAAAGTGGAACATGATCTTCACAAAGCTCATTTTGTTCTCAGAGGTGGCTATTTTTAGGATGCAAAATGCTAACCAGGAGCAGGGCACAGAGACACACCAACCCCACCCCTTTGTATTTTCTTCAGGATACATGATATACCAAAAAGAAGTCTTCAGCTACTTGAGGGCAGAGAGCATTTATGATCAGAAAAGAAAAAAATATTGGTCTTTTAAAATATCGGAGTTGGGGCGGGGCGAGGGAAAGACGAGAGTGAACAGCACACGATGGTTACTGAGTTGGTTAACAGGTTAAAAGCAGGCTCATCAAGATTTAGAAAATTTCCTAAAATCAAGTAAGAGAGACGGAATTCAATAAGGGTATGTGACAGTCCACAACTGTTTTTGGCTACTATCAGATAACATAAGAGAACGGGGGCTTTACTGTCTCAGAATTCTACCACGTTCATCTTTCTAACAGTCGTACATGCAGGCGGAGAATGCACGCTTCACTCTACAAAGCTGAAGCTGGCTATCAGGCTGTATGCCTTCACAGGGCCGGGGCACCGTGTGGCAAAGCTTCCAGTTCCATTATGCATATTCCAACTCTGAATGGAGAAGAAGGAAGAGGGTGGCAGTGTTCGGAATATGTTGTCTGAGCAGGCAGAGGAGCCAGCATTCTACCCCTGAAGCGTAGGTCTACAGAGGACCCTCACCGAGCGCCTACACTAACAGTGCTGCCTTTAGCTGGAGCTGCATTCATTACCTGACCAGACTCAGCTCATAAAGACACTCCTGACAGTTCCTCAAGTCTGTTCTTTTCCAGAAGAGGCATCTCCTCATTTGTTACCACATGCTTCCGTCATCTCTGTTTCCCGCCTCAGCTATTGCTGACTTCTCTCTAAAATTCCTCGATCTTCTCCACCCAGCAAGGCCTACCGTAAAATAAATGGGGATAAAAAGACTACCTAACACAGCCACAATTCATCATATACATAAATGAAATCATCAAAGAGTAAACAAGCTTTTAAAACGTGCACAAGATTGGGCTAGTCAGATTTTTATCGCCGACAGGGAGGAGGCTTATCAGGCCTCACGCCTCCCTGACAGATTACTGGCACTTTACGGCTGCTAGGGATGAAGGGTGGGGTTGGTCACTTTCTTTAGTGGTGTAGCATCCCCCCCACAGGCTGCATATGCTGCAGTAAATAACTTCCCGTCTGTGCTCATAGAGGCAATCCTAATTAAATCCAGCGGGTCTCTCTCAGATATACAAAGAGACATCAGAGGAGGAAGATTTGGAAAGAAGAAAGATCTCAGAGCAGCAGGAATGACAGAAGGAAATGGGTGTTTGAAAATTTTATATGTACATATATGCATATATACGGTATGTGTGTGTACATGTCTGTATACTTAACCATATGAAAAAAACTATCAAAGAACTAAAAACATGTAAAAATAATTACTCTTTTTGTTTTTGAGACAGGGTTTCAGTATGTAGCACTGGTTGGTCTGGTACTAACTATGTATGTAGAGCAAGCTGGCCTTGAACTCACAGAGTCTCACCTGCCTATGCCTCCTGAGTACTGTAACTGAAGGGGTGCATCACCACAGCTGGCCAAGAGATCAATATTGTAAATGATGTATTCATTTGGTTTTATATGTATGTGTGTACTGCCTACATGCCTGGTACCCGCAGAAGTCAGAAGAGGGTGCCAGACCTCCTGGAACTGGAGTTATGCATGGCTGTCAACCATCACGTGGGTGCTGAGAGTCAAACCTGAGTCCTCTGCAAGAGCACCAAATACTCTTAAAAGCTGAGCCAACTCTCAGCCCAAGAATTAAAAATTTAAAGAGAGAATACTTTACACTGTAATTTTATTTACCTTCAAAAAGGTTTAAATGGGTCACCTCAACACACTAATAATAACTAGACACAGGCAGACAACATCTGAGGATGTCACAAGAAAGTAGCTGTCAGGCTGAAAGTGGTGGCACTGCTGGAGAATCAAAACTCCTGGAAGGAAGGGGCAGAAAGTTCTAGGCCATCAGGCTACAAAAGGAAACGTTCCTAAATAAATAAATAAATAAATAAATAAATAAGTAAGTAAATAAATAACCAAACACAAACAACAAGTGGCTCTCTTCAGGCTGCAGGAGCTAAACAGTGTAAACTGGACACAGTGGCTCATGCCTACAACTCCAGCATTTCAGGGGCTGAGGCAGGAAGACTGCTGTGAGTTCAAGGACGGCCTGAGTTGCAAAGTGAGATCTCTAAAAAAACTAAAACAAAACAAAGCAAACTGAAACAACTAACCAGAAGTCGTAATGGCTTATAAATAACCATCATTCACTTCTCAGATTTCTAGAAAGTCCAAAACCAGGGTGCTGGCAGATACGGTGAGAACAGTTTCCATATAGGTGACACCATCTCACCGTGTCCTCATGGGGTGCAAAATATGAGGCATCCCTCTTTTTTTTTTTAAGAGGATAGTTTTCTCTGTGAGGGTGTCCTGCCCCGCCTTGGGGTTAGTTTATCACAGTGTGAATCCTGGAGACATAAACATTGGAGTACAGCCGTTGCTGTCTGTAAGCAACAAAGTTTACCCTTCAACACTCTCATCTTAAATTTTCAGCCTCCAGAACTGTTAGAATGTAATCTTCCAGGGCTGGGAATATAGCTCAGCTGGAGACGGCCTGCTGGCTGGGGAGAACAAACAAACCAAACACAAATGGGTGTGCATAACTAATCCTAGAAGGTGGAGGCAGGAGCATTCAGGCTTCAAGGTCAACTGTATATTGATATCCAGGTCAAGCTGGGCCTTATGAGACCGTTATCCAAAAAAAAAAAAAAAAAGCCACTCATTTAATTACAATACTTTTGTATTAGATATGGCAAACAGTGACTATAAATGAAAAAGTAATGGCTTGCCATTAAATTTGGCAGAATACCTGGACGAGATGAGGCAGAAAATCACAGTGGTTAAGAACATTGTGTTAAGTGTGGTTCAGCCACTTAGTTAGGAAACTTTGGCCAGGTAAAAACCTAAAGAAATAGGCAATGAAGGTATAGGACCCAGTGCTGTATGTGCCTGTTGGGGCTAAGTGAGAAAATGTACAGCACAATATCACACAACATAATAAACACTCAATTAACGTGTCTGGCCACCTGCCTAAGTGTCTTTTGAAGCAGAAATTGTGTAACAATACTTTCTTAGCATCTAATATTTTCTACCCCTGTCCGAATCAAGTGAAGGTGCTGTACTGGTTGATTCTGTGTCAGCTTGACACAAGCTAGAGTCATCAGAGAGGAAGGAGTCTCACTTGAGGAAAAGCCTCTGTGAGATCCAGCTGTAAGGCATTTTCTCAATTAGTGATCCTTGGGGGAGGGCCCAGCCCATTATGGGTGGGGCCATCCCTGGGTTGATGGTCTTGGGCTCTATAAGAAAGCAGGCTAAAAAAGCTGGGGAAAGCAAACCAGTAAGCAGCATCCCTCCATGGCCCCTGCATCAGCATCAAGCCCCTAGGTTCCTGCCCTGTTTGAGTTCCTGTCCTGACTTCTTTCAATGATGAACTGTAATATGGAAGTGAAAGCTGGTAGGGCTACTCAGTGGTTTTCAACCTGTGTATGTCACGACCCCTTGTGGGTTGAATGACCGTTTCACAGGGGTTGCCTAAGACTACCACAAAACACGTATTTACATTATAGTTCATAACAGTAGCAAAATTATACTGATGAAGTGGCAGTAAAAATCATGTGGGTGGAGGTCCCACAACACGAGGAACTGAATTAAAGGGTCCCAGCATCAGGAACGTTGAGAACCACTGCTGTATCTGACTTCAAGTCATTCTGTCTCCACTCTATACTATCTTTGTCTCCCACAACGCCTGCAGGCTCTAACGGGTTGTGCCTACAACGCCTGCAGGCTCTAACGGGTTGTGCCCAGTACTTGCCGAGTCTTTGCTTTCCGATGCTAGTGTTTTATGGCTGAGGGGGTCACAGAGACCAGGACATTAGAGAATTAAATACCATTTTCAAAGTGTCTTCCCACCTATGACAGAAAACCAAAAAGGGATAATAAAACAAAGACCAAACAATAGGCAGGGGAAACTATCTTTAATAATTCCATGGCCCCGCGATGCAGGCAGGCATGGTAACGTGGTCTCCTAAGAATGTGGCACAAGTGATTTGCATTCTCATATTGCAGTGTCCTGATCTGAACCAAAAAGTTCCAGTTGCTAAAGGATTATAGCGTGTACAGCTATTGGACGAACTCTAGTATCTAAGTTTAGGACACCACTTGCCCTGCAGTATTTAATCCCAGTTAAATAAGCAAAGTGTGTTCTCGCTTGCTAAAGGATAGCATTCCATCTCACCCTGAAACTCCCACACCCGAACTCGGGAATCACACAGCAGCGATGAAATTATTTAAAGATGTCCCATCAAGGCATTTGTTTTGGATCTTTAGTAAAACAACGAGGCAGTCATTTCTTCAGTCATGTGCTCTGTATTAAATCGCCTCCCAGAAGATGCTTAAATTTTTTATGTAAGCTGTTAACTTCCATATTTATTTTAGTTTTTGTCAAGAACAGACTAGTCTTAGGAGGACAGTGCCAGTTTTGAGATGACTCAGTAAGAATGATTACACACACATATCGATACTTCAACTAAAACCAGGGTGTACACCTGAGCGACTAGGGGTGTGCTTGTTTGTTTGTTTCTTTGAAGTGCTCCTAAGGTGATTGGTGAGAATTATTTTACTCTAGCAGGTGTATTTGTTACTTCACTAGTTTTGTACTGCAACAGGAATTTATTTTGCATGGTATTTAGATATTTGGGGTTTAGATGTAGAAAGTTCTAGTAAATTGCTTCAGAAAATTTAAAAGACTTCCACAAATCAGAAATCTACCTGAACTATTGTGACTGGAATAAAAAAATCTGAAAAATCTGAAAGTTGTCTTAATTTTTTTCCATATTTAAGTGAAATATGGATAGAACATAGTTTGAGACAAAGGAAAAAAAAAGCCTTTACTTCTTTGTCCCAAGTTCAGGGGTAGTAACTTTCTGGGGAGGCTCCCACTTAATCACAAATTTAAAGAGAATCTGAATATTCTTCCAAAACAGACTAAGGGCTCCATAAAGATAATCCATCCTGTGACAGGTTGGAGAGCCCTAGCTTCCCACAGACTTCACTCCTCTTTTCAGTCACTGAAGGAATGAGAGAGGGAGGTCAGTGAGAAGAGGGAAGGGTAGGAAAGCACTTCAGTCATCCCCAGCCAGCCCCCATGAAATGCTGTTCTTTATAAGACATACCTTGGGCATGGTGTCTGTTCACAGCAGTAAGACCCCAACCAAGACACCCCATCAAGATGGATTCATGCTTCAGCTGATCTATATGCTCTAAATGCATGGTACTTACAGATATAACAGAAAAAACAAACCAGGATCCATTTTCTCATAAAATGAAAAATCATCTGTGGACCAGCAACGCAACAAAAATACACATAGAGAGCTGGGTTAAGCTCATGCAGAACAAAGGCAGTTTTGTTACAAGAAGCTGGAAACAAGCATAACTACCTTGACCAAGCATCATGGGCTTCCTGAGACGCCCCTGGTACCTCCTGCCACCTCCCCCACAAAGTGCTTTTAAAGTTAAATGATGTTTGGGCACAGTGGCTCTGGTCTGTAATTCCTGTGCTGGAAGACTGAAGCAGGAGGAGGATTGAGAGTTTGTGGTCAGTCATCTCTGAACTTCCATTGATAACCTATTTCAAAAAACCAAGTCTAAGCCAGGAATGGTGGCTCATGCATCAGGATACCAAGGTAGGCAGATCTCTGAGTTAGAGGCTAGTCTACACAGTAAGTTCCAGGACAGAGAAACCTGTCTCAAAAACAAACAAAAAGACAAACACCCCAAAACCAACAAAACAAAAAACAAACAAAAAAAACACACCAAGATCTGGGATAGACCTCTTTGGTACAGCATCTGCCTAGCATGCACAAGATATTGGGTTTTACTGCAAAAATAAACTAACAAAATAATAAATTAAAAATTATTTCAGACAAACAAGTTAGAAACTTTGTTACTGAGCAGACATGAACTGTAAAATTATAAAATTTTCAGCCAAAAAAAATATAAGATTAAAAGGCACATATACAAAAAGGAATGAATACTGGAAATAAAATTTATGAAATAACTTTTTGTTATTTACCAATTTAGGATACTTTTTGTTGTTGCTTTTGTTTTTTGAGACAGGATTTCTCCGTGTAGCTCTGGCTAGCCTGGAACTCACAGAAACTTGCCTGCCTCCGCCTCCCAAGTGCTAGGGATCAAAGGTGTGCACCACTACGCCTGGCTAGGAGATTTTTTTTTTTTTTTTGCAGTACCATCTGTTTTAGTCAGGGTTACAATGGCTGTGATGAAACACTATAACCAAAAGCTAACTGGGGAGGAAAGGGTTTATTTGGCTCACACTTCCATATCACTGTTCACTGAAGTAAGTCAGGCAGGGACTCACACAGGGGAGGAACCTGGAGGCAGGAGCTGATGCAGAGGCTGTGGAGATGTGCTCCTTACTGTCTTGGTCCCCTGGCTTGTTCAGCCTGCTTTCTTATGGAACCCAGAGCTGTCAGAACCCCACCCACAATAAGCTGGGTCCTTTCCCATCAATCATTAATTAAGAAAATGCTCTCTCTACTGGCTTGCCTATAGTCTGATCCTATGGAGGCATTTTCTCTATTGACGCTTTCTCCTCTTTAGTGACTCTGCTTGTGTGAAGGTGACATAAAACTAGCCATCACATCATCCCCACACTTACACAAAATGCAGGATTATAACCAGTGACAGGGACTGGGAATACAGTACAGTGGTAGAGCACTTGCTTACCATCTTCAATACCAAATATGAAATACCAAGTATGATAATTTTAATAATAAAAAATAAACAAATCTAAAGGAGTCAATATTACAAGGATCATTTAGCCCAAACAGCCAGGCTTATTGATGAATGACTCTAATACCAGCACTAGAAAGGCAGAGGCAGGTTGATCTCTTTGAGTTTGAGGCTAGCCTAGCCTACAAAGTAAGTTCCAGGCCAATGAACGTTACACAGTGAGACCTTGTCTCAAAGATTATATCTTTGAGACATCTATGTATCTATCATCTATCTATATATTATCTATCTATCTATCTAAAAAAGAGCACATCTCTAAACGAGCATCTTACCCAAACATCGGGGTCAGAGTACATTCGCTGAGCTGATCCATGTTAAGGGACTGGATCAGAAGCATATTATAAACTCGGGAGCTCACAAATCGAGAACAGACTTAACAATGCATTAGACAATTAACATATGGTATTTTTAAATTACTGTTATCTAGCATTCCATTTAGGACTTCATATTTTAAACATAACACACTATTTACTCACCTAAGAAAGTATACTAGTAAGCGATCAACCATTAGGAAGGTAAAACCATTCTAAATATGTGTTCACTTAACTTATTGTGTAGAAGATCACCGGCAGCTTTAACACTAGTATTTTAACGTCTTCTCCAGTTTCTTGGAAACCTGAGCTAGCTCTACCTTCACCATAACCTACATGGGCAGCACTGGGCTATCACACCTGCAAACATTTTGTTTAAGATCCTTCCATTTGCCTCAATCAGCAGGATGCTTGCTCATAGAAACAAACTTATTGTTTTTCTTCTCCTTCCTTCCTTCCTTCCTTCCTTCCTTCCTTCCTTCCTTCCTTCCTTCCTTTCCTTCTTTCTTTCTTTCTTTCTTTCTTTCTTTCTTTCTTTCTTTCTTTCTTTCTTTTCTTTCCTTTTTTTAAAAGACATGCTCTTACTATGTAGCTCTAGCTATCCTGGAACATCCTATAAAGATCAGGCTGGCCTCAAACTCAAAACATCTGCTGCCTCTGCCACCAAGTGCTGAGACCCATATTAGAAAACAAAGTCAGGTGTGGTAGCTCACACTTGTAATTCAATGGCTGAGAAGGTAGAGACAGGAGGATGCCTGAGGCTTACTGGCCAGCCAGTCACCCTACTTGGTGAGCTCCAGGCCAAAAATCAAGGTGTGAAGCAGCTAAGGAAGCACATATTTAAGGCAGTCCTTGGGCCTGTCTATATATACATGGACACACATATGTGGGTGAGGAGGGTGAAGGAGAAGGGGGAGAGAGAGAGGGAGGTAGGGATAGAGAGTGGGAGAGAGAGGGAGGGAAGGAAGGAGGGAGGGAGAGGGAAGGAAGGAGGGAGGGAGGGAGGGAGGGAGGGAGAGAGAGAGAGAGAGAGAGAGAGAGAGAGAGAGAGAGAGAGACTATGAACAGAGACAAACAGAAAAAAACAACAGCAAGATGCAAGATGGCAAATAAGCCCAATCATGTCAATAATTACATTAGCTGCAAATGAACTAAGCATACTAATTAGGCAGAAATGTCAGACTAGACAATGAAGCACTATGTGCTATCAATAAGAAATATGCTCTAAACATAAAGACATAAATTAAAAGCAAAATGGGTAAAGTTACACATTTTCAATACTGGTCCTAATAACGCTGAAGTAGTACTTTGATAGCGCTATTAACAAAGTATACTTTAGGTCAGAGGATAAGAATTGTCAGAAATAAAGAGAACTATTTCATAATGGGAAAAGGAGCAATCATCAAGAAATATAGCCATTCTAAATATTCGTCTACTTAACAAAACTTCAAAGTACAAGTGACAGCTGATACACCTGAAGGGTGATAAGTTCACAGTAATAGAGACTGCATCTTCACTGACTGATAAAATAACTGATGCAACAAACATACAGAAAATCAACAAAGACATGGGCAACTTCAGTCATGTTATCAAGCAACTTAGCCTATTTGATGTTGCAGAACACACCATATTACAACATTTTCTTCTTCTTTTTTTTAACATTTTTCTTTTCAAACATTCACAATTATATTGACCATCAACTGTGTCAGTATGCAAGTCTCAAAAATATTTAAAAGGATTTAAAATTATAAGTTACTAATCATAAAATAGAATTAAATTAGAAATCAAGAAAATTGTAACTGTAAAAGTCCAAAATATTTGGAAATTGAGCATCATCATTTTGGTTTTAGACAGGGCTAGTGCCACTAGAAACCCTGGCTGACCTGGACTGGAAACGTAGACCAGGTTGGTCTTGACCTCACAGAGACCTGCCTGCTTGTGCCTCATGGGTGCTAGGATTAAAGACAAACATTATCTATGAAGTTTTATCATCATGGTTGCCTAAACATGAGCTGAAGAACAATACCAATAGATGTGCCAAAGTGCATGGGGAAAGCCAATAAGGCCTCAACCCTACACAAAGAACCACAGGCAACTAAGGAGCTCTGCGGTGGGAGACATGGAAGAACACAAACACTTGCTATCCAATACCAAATGGTCAGCCCTGAAAACATACATATGGATTATATTATATGGACAGAGCAGGTTATATTTAGGAATATATGTGCAACAACAGTTAATGAAAAAGAGGCCATGAATGTGAAAGTGAGCAAGAAGTGGGGTATGAGAGGGTTTAGAGGGAGAAAAGGGAAGGAAGAAATGTTACAGTCTCAACAGTGAGAGAAAAAATAGACAAAAATCATTTGTGTGTATGCACACACATACAATGAGTATGTGAAAATCAGATAAAAATGTGTGTATAATGTTGTTTGACGCACATGGCTCACGACAGCCCATACCAGGCCAAACAGTTCCACGTGAGGTGAGGTTTATTCAGGAGATAGAGCAAAGGTGATGGCAAGAAGAGGGGGAAGAGAGGCCAGGGGACTCTATTTATATGGATAGTGATGTAGCCTCTCTCAGGTAAAGGTGGGAGGTGACCCAAGCGGATTCTGGGAATGTGTGGCGGCTGCCTTGGCAATGATGTGGGGGTCGCCTAGATGTGATGTCACTGGCTTTGGAGCCTGATACCAACATATAAGATGGTTTTTCCTTCTTTCATATAAGTGCCAAGACTCAGACTCAGCTCATCAGGTTTGGTGGAGTGCCTGTCTTTAACAACTGGGCCATCTGGCTAGCCCGAAGGTACACAATTCTTTCAGAATATATTTCTCTTAATTCCATACTCTTAATTTCCATAATTCCTAGACAGGGGAATGCCTGGCTTAGGTCAATTGAAGCTAAACACAAATTTAACGTATGTCCATGAAACAGAATTGGTGAAAGAGATAAAAACAAAGTCAATCTGCATTTATTTTCCTAAGTCATTTCCAGTTATGCCCTCATAAAAACAGATTTGTACTTCAGCAGTGTTTCCAGAGTACTTGCAATGTCTCAGGAATACACTAGTAACATGTGAGGAGATACAACGGTAAAGTGTGTTTGTGGGTCTTAGAGCAGCTGAGGCAGACTGTGGTGTTTTGAATATGCGTGGCCCACTATTAGGAGGTGCAGCCTTGTTGAAGGAAGTGTGTCACTGTGGGGTGGCCTTTGAGGTCCTATTCTCAAGCCCACCCAGTGCAGAAGAGTGCTTCCTCTTGGCTGCCTTTGGATCAAGATATAGAACTCTCGGCTCCTCCAGCACCATGTCTGCCTAGACACTGCCATGCTTCCCACCATGATGATAATGGACTGAACCTCTGAACCTGAAAGCCAATGAAATGTTTTCCTTTATAAGAGTTGCCTCGGTCATGGTGTCTCTTCACAGCAGTGAGACCCACACTAAGACACAGAATGTAAACACTAGGAATATGCTGTAGTTTATAAGGTGGAGATAACAAGGGAACAAGAGCAGGGAGGAGGGGAACTAGTTTCTCCTCCACGTCCCATGAGGGACAGAACCCAGGTCCTTCCTGCATGCTAGGCAAGTGACTATTTACAGTGAACGGTACTCACTGAGGTCCAGGTAGGCAAGAACGACTTCATTGATTAGGTGATATTTGAGGAATATTAAAAGGAACAAGATGTGAACATTTGGGCCAAATATTGGGAGTCTACCTGGGTATTCAAGAAAGAGTAACAAAGCTAGCATGGCGGGTGCAGGGAGAGCTAAGGGAACCTGGGGTAGAACTTTAGGGAGGTAGAAGGAACGAGAGGACAGAGAAGGCCAAGTAAGGTCTGTGAGGACTCAGTAAATGTGAGCCTCCAGGAGGTTCTGAGCAGACAGCCGAAGTGACTGTCTTGGATATTAACAGGATCATTCTGGCTGTCATGATGAAAATGTCAAATGTGAAGGGAACTGAAAGCACACCAGATGGGCCACTGCAAGAACCCCGATAACTGGAGCTGGAGAGACAGCTTAGCAGCTGAGTGCACGCTACGGAAGACCTGAGTCTGGTCCCCAGTACCCACAATGGGCAGCTCAGAACCTCTTCTGACACCCAACACCTGTCTTCTTCTGGCACCTGCATGTATGCGTACACGTTCCCACCCCTATAATTAAAAATAAAAATGGGGGCTAGAGAGCTCGCTCAGCAGTTAAGAAAGCTCACTGATCCTCCAGAGAACCTGAGTTTGTTTTCCAGCACCCACGTAAGGTGGCTCACAAATGCTTTGAACTCGAGTTCCAGAGGGTCTCATGTCATTTTCTAACCTCTTTGGGTATCCAACCACACAGAACATACACAGGGGCCGGGCTAGAGAACAAGGTCTGAGTGAATAAGTGAATGTGTACTGTTGACATGAGCATTGCCATGTCAAGGACTTCAATTCCGCAGACCCCATTCCCTGGCTCAGGCTCAGGAGAGTGTCAAGGCCTTCTCCTAGTCCAAGTATGGCTGTTGACAGTGTGTGCAGAAAGTATAGCTACGGCTTCTTCCTCAAGGATGAATACAGCCTAAGACTACTTCCTTACAGAGACTCCATACCAAAATGAGCTAGCCTGCTTCCTCAGTTGGCGTATATACAACACACATGTGCCTTGTTCGGATCATATGTAATAAACATATCAAGTTTCTGGGCTGCGGCTGGCATATCTCCATCAGCATGGATCTCAGTTTTCTGTATATGAGTCTGTTGTTTCTTCATTCCTTGTTGCCCTTGTCAGGTCGATCCCAAAGCTGTGCCAATCACCACACATATGCATATAAATGAAAATTAAAAACAAGCCTTTAAAAGATCTTAGGAACAGAATCCCAGAGAACTGACTGTTGTCTCTAACAAGGTGGCTTCTGCTTTACTCAGTGAGTGTGATGATGCGGGGGAGATGGGAGTGTCGTTAAATCATGATCACTGAGTAGCGGAAGTGACACGACCTGATGTACCAATTGCAGAGATGCAGAGCTAGGAACATTTGCTTCAGAAGCAGGAAAAGGCAGACAATTCTGATGCAGCTAGGTGAGCACATGCAGTGCTTGTAGTGAGGTGGTCTGTCAAGGTTTCTTTTGATTACTCCTTTTCTCTATTGCTTCTAAATATCTGCACATACAGAAATAATTATCATTATTTATTCACTTTTTATTATGCATATGCTACTCTAAGGAGAGAGATCAAATCTTGCGTGTACTATAATAGTAAGGGTGGATGTGGCCACTTACACACAGCCAAGTCTATGGGATATTGGCCGGTTTGTAGCTCAAAGTACACATGTAGAACTGATGTTTTCTGCTTTCAATTCCTTCCTTATTACAAGAATGCCTAAGGAGAATCAGGGTGTTAAAAGTCTAGATGGGTTTATGATTATGAATACTTCCCTCTACCCAAAGATGACTATAAAAGTGAAAACCTAAAGGAGGAAATTAATGTGCAAAGAAGGAAAATACTTATTGTAAGAGACTAGAAGGTAAAAAATGTTTTCCAGAAATACCATGACAACTTCGAATAGGCAACCCACATAGAAAGCTTGAAGTGGTGTCTTTTTTCATATTGTGCAAGTACTTCTAATAAAAGCACTCCAATAAATAAGGGGGTAACTGTCACACACACACATGCCTATATCATAAATCCATATGAAGTTTGCACAGACACTAATTATCAGTTAATGCCCTTATACTGGTACAACTTATCATAAGAATACAAGGGCAGAGCTGGGCGGTGGTGGCTCACGCCTTTAATCCCAGCACTTGGGAGGCAGAGGCAGGCGGATTTCTGAGTTCGAGAGTTTGAGGCTAGCCTGGTCTACAGAGTGAGTTCCAGGACAGCCAGGGCTACACAGAGAAACCCTGTCTCGAAAAACCAAACCAAAAAAAAAGAATACAAGGGCATTAAAGATCTAGATGGGCTTCTTCTTATGTGTACTTCCATTTATATACAGTCAAGTGAATGGGATATTGTAGCTCAATGTGCACTCAGGAGAGTAGGAAGGTAGTCATGGTGTTTTGTAAGACACGGACGGCATGTCCTAAATTTTACTCTCTATTTGAGAAAAATAATTCACATCTAAATTTCACCGTTATTAGAAACCAAACTAATTCATATTCTTTCTCCCTCCTTCTCTTCTCCCCCTTTCTTATCTGAAAGGTTATTTAATAGAAATTAGGCTGATTCCTATAGACATCTGCTGTTTATATACAGGAAATGTGCTAAAAAATAATCATCATGAATACTGACAACTCAAAAGACTCATTAGACACTTTTGGGGTGCATAACTGAAATACAACAAACTCAATGTATGTTCCTAAAAATGTATTTAAAGCTATTTTTTTCCTATTCTTAAGAACAAAGAAAAGCAATTATAATTCCTAGGCAGAACTGTTTATTTTGTTTGACTAGAATTTCAGTTTTGAGTTTGGTTTTTAATGGCTTTCTACAGGTGGCCACTACCAGACAATGCCCATGTAGCTACTTCCAGTACGGTTTGACTCACCATGTCTAGATAGTCTGAGAAACACTGAATGAACATGAATGATAGAAATATTCTAATTAGGTTCAATTTTTCATCATAAAGGCATGCCATACAGAATACTGTGCATGCCATAATTGAGGGCTTTTTTTCCTCTGAAATTTCTCTATGGATTAAGATTGTGTTCCAGAGAAAATGGAACAATTATTATAAATAAAACATCTGGGAGCAAGAAGTACACATTGTTCATTTGCAGTATGAGGTGCATCTTGCAGTCATCAGGGAACCACAAGTAAGCAGGAGGCACTAGGTCACCCCTCGCTGGTAGCTGAAGCCTGCTTGTCTCAGGGCTCTCAGTTCCTCCTAGAGTTGAAATGTTACAGGCAGCCTGCTCTGTGACTCAACCACAAACCAGGAAAGGAGGGAATCTCAAATCCTGGAATACACACCAGATAAAACTTTGTGTCCCAACCATCAGGATGACAAATTCAAGAGAGAGCAATCTAGACACCTTCTAGATCATACCTCCCTGATGCACTCAGCCAAGGAGGAACTGGGGGGACAGGAATGTAAAAACCACCGCTTTGTCATGCCAGGCTGACTCGGAGCTCCTGCAGAACCAAAACTAAATCAGCCTCGCTTTCCCTACTTGGACTTTCTAGTACTCTTATTATGAAGTATCATTGCTTATCACAGGGGGAATCCAGATTTTCAGCAAAAATATTTCGTATTTTTAGTCCATTCTTCTCTTGAATTAAGAAATTTCATAATTCATATGCTTTATTATTATTTATCCTAAATTTGTCTTTTCCTTCTCTCACAGATGGGAAATATAACTCAATGACATATTCTAGTTAAAATGCCCTGGCTTAAGCTATTGATGAATATGTTTTAAGACATGACAGGTAACATAATAAGCCTTTTTAAATGGCCTCTAATGAGCCCAGAAATCCCACCCTCATCTGCACAGGTAACTGAGGGCTGGAATACCACCTGCCAGACTCTGTTCAGCTATCATCAAACCTTCTCCAGACCTTCAGTATTTCAGCTCGCTAAAGCCTTTGCTTTGAAATAATAGAGGGTATATTTATTTTGTATCTGAAAGATAAGCATCTCTTACATGGGGTATTTAAATGAACAGTTAATCCTAAAGCCTTATTTGCACCACTAATATAAAGAGAGAAACAATAAAACCTGAGGTCATTTAAAGTAAGCCTGATAAATCTGTGAGGTGATCTTCTGATTCTTCCTCAGAAAACCTTGGCTTCTGGGTTTATAGTGCCGCTATACCATGTATGCGTCATGGATGCTACCATAACCTAATACAACTGTTCTTAGAAGAAACTCACCTCTCATCTAGGCATGATCTATGTATGCTATTTCAAACGTACCCCCGGTTAGACTGATAAATAATCCTCTAAGGTCAAAAGTTTTAATGTAAAGACCTCAGGTTTCTCTCTGCCCTCCCCCTAAGATCAAATTCTATGATTACTTTTTGTTGTAAACTCTATCTGTAATTTTTCTGAAGTCCTAAGAATATTTATAATAAGATGTAAAAGTTACTAATCTGGTTGTTACTAAGTTACTAATCCTTTTCCTAAATTAAATTTATATAAACAAAATCTAGACTGAAGTTAATGGAAGTAGAATATTTTCAAGTTATTCTATACCAACGCTGTCCAGTATCAGTATAATAGCAAGCTAAAAATATAAACCACAAATATAATTTAAAATTTCCTAGTAGTCATATTAAAATTGTAGGAAGAAATAGGTAGCATCAATTTTAACTTCGGTTGAACAAAATATGGTTAAGTAAAAGAATTATATTGGGGGCTGGAGAGATGGCTCAGTGGTTAACAGCACTGACTGCTCTTCCAGAGGTCCCGAGTTCAATTCCCAGCAATCACATGGTGGCTCACAACCATCTGTAACATGATTTGATGCCCTCTTCTGGTGTGTCTGAAGACAGCTACAGTGTACTCATATAAAATAAATAAATCTAAAAAAATTATGTTACCCCCAACTTTTAGTTTGGTATGGAATTTTCAGAATGAAGTGTTTACACTTATCTCAACTTGGATTAACCACATTTTAAGTGCTTATTACCCTATACAGTTAGTGGCTGCTAGATTGACAGTGTAGTCTGAGAACCTGCTAACCAAGAGGGTGGTCCATGACAAAGCAGCATTGAAATTAGGGGCCTGCTAGAAATGCACACTTTACCTTAACAAACCCGTGTAGTCCGAGATAATAGTTTAAAAGGTCAAGGACAATGATTATATAGAGAGTACCATATATCGAGTATATACAGTAAATTTAATCGTAAGCATGGGTGTTCCTTTGTTTGGTTTTTGGTTTTTTGAGGCAGGGGTTTTCTGTGTAGCACTGACTGTCTGGGAATTCATTCTATAGACCAGGCTGGCCTTGAATCTACCTGCCTTTGCCTTCTGTGTGCTAGGATTTAAAGTCAGGGACCACCACTGTCCAGCTAGTCCCCTGAGTTTTGATGACTGCAATCACATATCCACCATAATTGCGACAGAACAGTAAGGAGCTGGAGCGATGGCACAGCAGGTGCGAGCACATACGGCTTTTCCCGAGAACCGAGCTTCAGTTCTCTATCAGGAAATTCATAGCCACCTATAATTCCAACTCTAGGGGATCTGGCACCTGTTCTGGTGACCATGGACACTTGTATATACACAGGAGATACAAATGAATATAAAATAAACATTAAGAAAAAAATCACTATCAGTGACCATCTGCTATCTGCTAGTTGAAGTTCCCTCCTCCCAGATGACTCTCATGTCACGTTGACAAAAAACAGCTCATTTACTGAAACAGAAGAAAGTCTTGTGGGCCAAATACTCCTCTCACAAATCCAGGTCTTTAGGGTTTTAATTTCCCTCCTCCTGAGTTACCACCTTCAGGGCAGGCTCCTTCCCTGGGTTACAGAATTTGACAGGAAACTCATCCCCTGGCATTCACTGCACCACCAGTTGCAGGATTGGTGTTCTTGAAGGATTTTTACTTAATATCATTTGAGAATTGCTTCTTGGGTTTACTATAGTTTGAATCTTCAATGTTCCTCCAAAGCCTGTGTATTAAAGGCTATGTGCCCACCCTAGAGAAGTAGAGCCTTGAGGAGGCGAGGCTGAATAGAAGGTTTTAAGTCATCCTCTTCAAAAAGATCATGGGACACAGAGTCCTTTCTTTGCTTCTTAGCTGCCATGAGATGAACAGATTGCTCAGCCATGTGTTTCCCACCACCATGTGCTTGCCGTACAGGAGGCCCAAAGGTAACAGTGCCAAATGACCATGCACCGAAACACTAAAACTATGAGCAAAAATACACCTTTTTTTTTCAGTTATCTCAGGTATTTATCATAGTAAGAGAAAGCTAACATAAATAATAAACATAGCTAGGGCCCCTAGATGCAAACTGTTATGAAATTGCAGGCCATTCACACAGGACTTCAGAAGAGCAGGCGGCAGAAGCATGGAATGTGTTGTCAACCTGAAAAAACCTAGAGTCACCTGGGAGATGAGCCTCTAAGCACGGGTATTGGGGGGTTAACTATAGTTAATTGATGATAGGATTCAAGGTAGGAAGACGTGCCACCATGAGTAGCAGCATTCCACAGGCAGGATTCACGGACTGTCCAAGAGTGGGGGAAAGGAGTAGTAGCACACATGCACTCAGTGCTCTTCTTTTTTTTTTTAAAGATTTATTTATTTATTTCATGTTTGTGAGTACACTGTCACTGTCTTCACACACACCAGAAGAGGGTATCCAATCTCATTACGGATGGTTGTGAGCCACCATGTGGTTGCTGGGAATTGAACTCAGGACCTCTGGAAGAGCAGTCAGTGCTCTTAACCGCTGAGCCATCTCTCCAGCCCCTCAGTGCTCTTCTTATGGCTGCAGGTACAACAGGCCTTGACTTCTCGACCATAGTTTAGTTTGTGCTTACTAAACCTTGAATTTTGAGTTCAAACAAGCCATTCCTCCCTTAAGTTGATTTTGTCAAGGTATTTTATCTCAGCAAACAGAAAAGGAATGAAAACTATCTGGAGATGGTATGAAGAGTCTTTACTACAAAAGTAAGTTTCTTCGTGCTGCATCTGCTAAGCACCAGTAGAGAAACTGGAGTTGCTTCGCGTTGCCAGTGAGTATAAAGCTAATGGCAGCAAAGGCCTTGTAAGCATAAAATCCATGAGCTATGTTGTGGGTGGGTTTAATCACAACGAGTTTGACTACAGTTTCACTATTCATTAGACCCACCACTGTGGTGGTCTGAATATGCTTGAGCTGTAGGGAGTGGTAGTGTTAGGAGACATAGCCTTGTTGGAGGAAGTGTGTCACTGTGAGAGTGGGCTTTAAAGCTCTGACCAGGGCGGAAGAGCCCTCCATGTAGCTGCCTGCAAGAGACAGTCTGCTCCCGGCTTCCTTTGGATGAAGATGTAGAACTCTCAGCTTCTCCAGAGCCATTCCTATCCCCATGCTGTTGTGCTTCCCGCCATGATAATAATGGACTGTACCTCAGAACCGGTAAGCCAACCCCAATTAAAAGGAGGACAGCATTTCCATCTCTGAGGGTTATTGAGAGGATGACTGTAATAACATAAAGTTTAGTTAACATGTACCTAGCACACAGTAGGCAGTTCTATCTAATGGTCTAGGGCAAAGCTGAGGTTCACCATGCTGTAGGAAATTTAGTTGACTCAATGCATGTTATTCTCGTAGCATGTAAGAATACTGGCATTACTCCCACTGGGTAATACTGCTTCTGGAGAAAGCTTTGGGAGTCAGCTTTGGGAGCCTACAGTCAGTTACTCACATACACACATTCTCTGGCTGCCGTGCAAGGCTGGAGCCTATGGCCAGATGAGATAACTTCCACATCGCATTAGCATCTGAAGATTTACATGATCTAATATTACCATTCACAGTAAGGAAATGGTTTTTACTGCTAGAAGGAACAGGGCTAGTTTACTTCAACTAAATCATTTTATGGATTATTCTGGGGAGTTTTATGTGATCTGTTTAGGCTCAAAGAACACTTTAGCATTTAGGATTTCTAATTCTGAACAGGGCCTTATTTTCATCTGCTACACTTTCTGAATCCTGTCTATCTTGTTCTAGCCATAAAGCATTTGGTCTCCAGATCTTTAGGAAACCATTGATGCTGTTCTTTGCCTCTAAAGTTTTGTTTAGAGCATTCTGAGAAGTAGGAATTTAAGGTCCAGCTGGAATCATAGAACAGGCTGGCATGCCAGAAGCTGTGGAGCTCATCTCTGCTCCCACCCCCTATCTGCAGGGCGTCTAAACTAAAGCTATATTGCTCACAGGTTCCTGATAATCATCATTCCAGCCACGTGGCTCTCAGACCAGCTTGTTGGCAACTCCAGTCTGAGAGCCCATGGCTCCAGCTGTATATGTAGGGGAGGATGGCCTTGTCAGACATAGGTGGGAGAGGAGGGCCTTGGTCTCGTGAAGGCTAGATGCCCCAGTGTGGGGGAATTTGAGGATCAGGAGGTGGGAGTGGGTGGGTGGGGGCACATCCTCATAGAAGCAGGAGAAGGGGGAATGGGATGGGGGTTTCTGGGTGGGGGGAAAATGGGGAAAGTGGATAACATCTGAAATGTAAATAAAATATCCAATAAAAAATTAATTAAGAAAAAAAGATCTATGTTTATATGCCAATGTTTTGTTTTAGTTCAAGAGTCCCCCCTTCCCCTTTCTGATCTTAGATTATCTTAACCAAAATTTCCCTATGTCAGAAACTTATTTAGAGATGAAAATGATCAGAAGCTAACTTTTAGGTGTGTGTGGCATATGCAGGTGTGTGCGCATGTGCACATGTGTGCAGTTTTGCTGTATGTGGTAACTAGAGGTCGGTGTTGGGTGTCTTCCTTGACCATTCGCCACCTTAGTTTTGCAGACAGGGTCTCTCACTAAAGGTGAGAGACCAATTCAGACAGATGGGTTTGCCAGAGAGTTCCAAGGACCTCCTGTCTCTGGATCCCCAGTGCTTGGATTATGTTTGCCTCTTTACATGTGTGCTAGGGGTCTGAACTCAGGCCTTCATATCATATTTAAATAGCAAGCATTTTACCAAAAGAGTCAACTCTCTAGCCCCCAGAAGCCAAGTTTGAGAAAAGTATGCATTTTAATTCCTACTACTTTTGTTTCGAGAGCTAAGGACCCATCACAGACATCATCCTTAATATGAGATTTGACTCCCTAATTAGCCCTGACAGAGGAACAATCTCAGAGTGGTATATACAGAAAGTACAGTCATCTATCTCTATACTGGTCTCTGTGAGGTACTGCTTCTTTTGCTGAGAAAGCTTAAGACTTAACATGGCAGATGATCCCTGTGGCAGAAGAGTTTGATTCCTACTCTTAAAAGAAGAAAACACATGTTGTGATATTTCCTAGTATTTCTCATTGTACTGGATAGATTTTTTTAAATAATAATGAATTGTATAAATACTGAAAGCTGGACCCTAAAAGCTAACATCTTAACATCTATTTTTAAAAGATTTATTTTTACTTCTAATTATGCATATGTGTCTGTGTGGAAGTATATGCATGTGAGTGCAACTGCCCTGAAGGTCAAAAGAGATGTTGGAGCCCTGGGAGCTGAAGTTACAGTAGTCTCGCGTCCCTACGCTGTGTGGATAATGAGAGCCAGACTGGGGCCTTCTGCAAGAGCATACCTGTTCTTAATCATGGAACCATCTCTCCAGCTTGGTTAAGATTTGAAGAAATTCAGAAATGTGACATTTATCATCTTCTCTAATTGTGTAACTGCACCTGTAGCAACCACACCCAGAGCAGGCCCTATACTGAAGAGTAGTCAGTCAATACAAACTGGCCTTAGAGAAGCGGGGGGGGGGGGGGCCGGGAGGAGTGAAGAGGAGAGACACAGCGAAACATGAAGTTGGATGGGTAGGGTGAGGGGAGTGTATCTGGGGGGAGTTTGAGTGGAGAGAGTTGAACACAAACAAAATATAGTGTAACAAATTATTAAAGAATTATAAAAACGCTGGGTGGTGGTGGCGCATGCCTTTAATCCCAGCACTTGGGAGGCAGAGGCAGGTGGATTCCTGAGTTCGAGGCCAGCCTGGTCTACAAAGTGAGTTCCAGGACAGCCAGGGCTACACAGAGAAACCCTGTCTTGAAAAACCAAAAAAAAAAAAAAAGAATTATAAAAACACAATTAGAAAGAAAGAAGGGAAGGGAGGAAGAAGGAAGAAAAGGAAGAGAAAGAGAAAAAGAAAGAGAAGGAGAAAGACATCCAACGCCTCTGGACTCCAGGGGAGTCCGCACTCATGTGCATCTACCCACACAGACTGAGGTATAGATAAGTAAAAATAAAATCAATCTTTTAAAAAAAAGGAATACATTTGTAGTACAAAAAATGGGCTAATTTCTAACAAGCTTTTGAAATACAAACTACTATAGGGTGGCAATATTCTAACTTACATAAATTCTTGCAAGTGTGCATTAAAGCAACAAACACTTTTGCATTTGCTAAACATCTACTACATGAGAAATTACAGTATCTGTATTAATGTATTTATTACTAAAGATCAAACATAATGGGGGCTCTCATTCGATCTACTTCTCTTCTAGATATTTGAAATTTTCCTAATAAAAAGGTTTAGAAACACGTTTAGATACTAATTTCAGAAATCTCCAAAAGATCAGCATAAGATAAAGCTAGGCAGCAGTTGAAAGACTCCTAGCTTTTGTTTTTTGTTTTTTTTTAAAAAGCCTGAATTTTGTCACATCCACAAGAGATAGCAAACAAGTTCTTTAGTGTTGAAAACATTTGAAATAACTCATCTAGCTTGGATTTTCCAAAAGGTCACATCATTGTTCTTCATAATTAAAAATGTTTCAAACTGGATGTGGCTATCACCCCAGCACATGGGGGTGCAGCAGGAATGAGAATCAAGACCATCCCTGATTACATTCAAAGTCTGAGGTCAGCCTGGGCTATGGGATAGTCTACCTAACAACAACCCACCACTCAAACCAAAGAGCATCTTTCAAATGTGTGACATTAAAAATTCATTTTTAAGTTGGTGATGATGGCTAAGACTGCAATCCTAGCACCTGGGAGGCTGAGGCAGGAGGATTAAAGCAAGTTTAAGGCCAGTCTTAGCTAAAGTGAAAACTTGTTTCAAAGAGAACAATATAAAAGCTATCTGATTTAAGGTAGATTTCCTTACTAAATGGGTACAAATGAATGATCTTTACATCTCTAAGTATGTTAAAAATTTCATTTTGTTTTATTCTTAACTCTACTTTCTGACTAAACTACAAACTAGCTCTTTTTAAAATCAAACAGGCAAATGTATATTCTTATCAATTATTCAAATAAATCTCTCAATCTGATCACCTTTATACATTTCTACTCTATTTTAAGATATTTAAAACTCCAACACAATTAACATAAACATTTCAATTAATATTTTTAAAAACATCTTTCTTGCCGGGCAGTGGTGGCACACGCCTTTAATCCCAGCACTTGGGAGGCAGAGGCAGGTGGATTTCTGAGTTCTAGGCCAGCCTGGTCTTCAGAGTGAGTTCCAGGACAGCCAGGGCTACACAGAGAAACCCTGTCTTGGAAAAAAAAAATCTCTTTTTACTGTATCTACTTTTCTTCAACATCTTTAAAATGTAGCTTAAAACAAATTCATTAGGCTTCTAAATAATTTTAATTAATTCAGAGCTTAAAGTTTACTTTTAAGATACCTGCAGTCAATTTATAAGTTTTCTATAGCATACTTCATATCTTTTACAAACAAAATATGTTAAAACTACAACATTGCAGGGTGGTATCGAACACCTTTAATCCTAGCACTTGGGAGGCAGAGGCAGGCGATCTCTGAGTTAGAGCCCAGCTTGGTCTACAGAAAATTCCAGGACAGCCAGGGCTACACAAGAAAAGCCCTGTCTTGAAAAACAGAAATAAACAAATCCTCGCCCCCCCCCAACCCCATGGTAGGATATAAAAGGAAACAATAATTATGGTAGAAGAATAATAAATGAAATGTGATATGTCTTCTACAGGGCGCCTATGAGTTGTATGGAGCAGTCATTACAGCAAAGTCCCTAGAGGACAGAAAGCGTGGAGCATCAAGGTGGGAGGCGGCTGGAAGCTGTTTTCTGTTATCTTCTACTGTGTGGTCGTTTACTGCCCGCTCTTTAAACAGAAAAAGGTCTCCTCAAGGGCAAGTCCGTTTCAGATGTCCCTTATCCTCCTGAGGACAGAATAATGTGTTTGTGTAGTATACGGTTACACGAAACAAGGCTGGGAGCACATGTGATTTACCCAACAGTCCTTCCTTTAAAGATGAAGAATGCTTTTAAGATGGTTAAACACGAAACAGGTAATTCCTTAGAAGATGCCAACAGAGACTATTGTCTTATTTTACAATATTAGATTCAAAGCCATTTTTGTCTTATTTTCTTCCCAGATAACAATATCAATTAATGTTTCTGTCTACTTTCAGAAAAAAATACAGATGAATAGTTTTAAGTTTTCTTTATAAAAGCAAAATGTCCCCATAAAACATTTATTTTTCAATATTCTTAATGTGCAAATAACTTGAAAAGGTGTTTTATGATAAAAGAAAGACAAACATTAGGAGAACAGACTAGCTTCTAACAGGGCAGACTGAGGTGCACATCTCGTGAAAACAAGCTGATCACACCCCCACACAGCCCTTTGGGAGGAACCCGTCTTCTTTAACCTGTGGCATGGTAGACCCCAGAGGAATTATTCAAACTGAAAATCCCAGAGCATGCTCACCTAGAGGGAAATGAGACAGAGATGACTTGAGTGTAATTATTTCTCAGTAATAACACTAAAGAAAACAACCTTAAATGATAAAAGTAGAATGAGTGTCATCTTCAACAGGTAGAAAACTGTGATGTATTTGCCAAACACACAATTTGCTAGTTTTATATACATTGTACACAATGAATGTATACATGGCATTTTCCTTTTTAAAAATAGTATCTCTAGGACACTCATATTTATTAATTATTAGTACCCTAAAAGGGTATTTGAAATAATAAAAATATATTTATTTGAGGACTTACTGTGTATTAGATATATTTTAGGTGTTTTACATGGTTTATTTAATTTACTCCTTAATAAACCAGTAAAGTTTATTAAGCAAGCAGTATTATTCCTATTTTACAAACAAAGAGCTAAGACACAGGGATATTTGTGTAAACAAGAGATCACAAGAGTTCAGAATCAGGCATCTTGTCTCCAGAGCCCTTGTTTTTAATTTAGCTCCAGCTAATGTGAAATTGAATTTTAACTGTATTATTATGTAAGACCATTCCTTCAGTTCAAAGCTGTGGATTGGGCTTCTATGTGAACGCCCACCTCTCCAGCCCACCGTGACTAACAGACGCTCAGGCCTTCCCAATTCATCTTTTGGGTTCATCTGCTTTCCTGACAGCCTAGGTCTAGTTCATTCAATGCTTGAAAATTCTTCCCATAGCTGTTGAAGGAAAAAAAAGGAAGGAAGGAAGGAAGGAAGGGAGGGAGGGAGGGAGGGAGGGAGGGAGGGAGGGAGGGAAGGAAGGAAGGAAGGGAGGGAAGGAGAGAGGGAGGGAAGGAGAGGAGGAGGGAAGGAGGGAAAGACGGACAGAAGGAGTTGCTCCTGTAACAGTAGTCATTATGAGTTCCCCAGCAAACCTTCAACGCTGGCTTATCCTGGGCAAAGTCTGCCACCTGAATTAAGATGAGCTTCACACCTGCTCAGCAAACAGTTCACCAAGCCTCTGGAGCATCCACAGCTGTTCCAACCTTTTTCCAGACTGAATTCCCAAATGTACCTATCCTTTTAGAAATCACTTTAGAATGGGTTTATTTAAAATCTATCCACAGCAGAGTTGGCAGATAACCTAAAGGATACTCAGTTAAACTTCAAATTTCAAACATGACTAAAATATATCTCAAATATTATGTGGTATTTAAGATGATTTTAAAATGATAAACTGAGATACTACCAAATATTTTGTGTGACACAGTTACTAGAAAATATACTCACTATAGACCTAGAACGGTGATCTATTCACAGGAGCCTAAGGCAGGAGGATGGTAAATTTTGGGCAACTGAGATCTTAATTCAAAACAATATCAAAACCAGGGGAAGGGGGTAAGCAGTTAAAAAGCATTCATTGTTTATTGGAAATTCAAATTTAATTAGCTATCTTAGTAACTTATTTCTAAGCCAAATTCAATCAAATTCCTTCTTTCCAACCCCAGAGATGTCTTTCTTCTTTTCAAAGGTTAATTCTCTATTGTCTTAGTCAGATTTCCATCATTATAATGAAATGCCTACAGCAACTAGCTTATGAAGAGACAAGGTTTATTTTTGCCCATTCTTATGGCATTCCAATCTCAGACCAGTTGCCCAAGTGCTTTGTGCCTCTGGTAAAGACAGTGCATCATGGCAGGGCAGGACAGAACCTGATATGAGCTAGGAAACAAGGCGACGGGCTCCAGAGTTCCATCAAGAACACAGACTCAATGATTTGAGTATCTGCCACTTATTCTACAAAGGTTTTCCACCACTTCCTAATGACAGCCTGGTGAACAAAGTTAGCACATGGCCGGTTGTGGGGATTCCAAACCTTAACACCTATGGTGTCCAATTTTCTCCTTCCTTCCTTTCTTCCTCATTCTATGTAGTTAACACCGGCCTTGAACACACGCAGTTGTCGTGTCACTTTGCAATCCCTCTACAGAGAGACATTCTCCTTCCCACCCCTGGAATACAGACTGGGCCACACAAACTGCTACGTTAACAGAATGAATCAGAAGTACAAATACGTTATTCTGGACTCTAGATCTCAAGAGGCCTGTGCATTTCTATTTGTCTTAAGTACTTTTCCTATTTCTAAGAGAAGAACATGCATCTTCATCTGCCCTGTCCCCAGATAAAGATGATGGTAAGTGGAATAGCCTAGTTTAGAGCAAAAGTCCCAGTAGGCTTGCAGCTGTACAAGCACTGTCTGTTGACACCAGCCAATCTGCAGACATGTGAAGTATGATAGTAATTATTTTCACAGGCTCTGTGTTTTTGAATGTTTGTTACACAGCAAAAGTACCTATTCTTTATTTTTTAAAAAAATCTATCAAAACCTTATTCTGGCATTATTTCAACTTACTTTCTTGTACCCTCAAACCACTAAAGTATTTCTATTATCTGTACCAATTCTCCCTCCCCACCCCCATCTCTCTCCTTGGATAGGGTCTTACTACGTAGCTCAGGCTGACTTCAGTTTTGCAGCAACCTATCTCTCCTCCCAGTGCTGAGATCATAGAAATCCACAACCACAGCCAACAAACAACTCTCTTTTAACTGCCACCAAAAATGTGCGAGTGAGTGCTATAGCTCTGGGACCTTCCTCGTCCATCTAAATGGAAATATTTCACACAAGCTGAGAGTTTTGGGCTATATCCAGAGACTAATTGTGGAAGGCAAGGAGAAGTCTTTTAAGGTCTAGCTTTTGGCAAATTTCATTTCACTCAGTGTCTGAGAGGTAGCAGCACAAGTGGCACCTCTAATGTTATAGTCCTCATGCAGGTCACAAGTTCTGCTGCCCAGTCTAGAGTCTGAGACCCTTGGCCTTGAAGACTCGACTTTTTTCTTGCACCCTTGTGCTCTTCTCCAGCATCTTACAGCCTCTTACCCTGCTTTAGTCTCAGATCTCTGCCCTCTTTCTCCATCTCTCATCCCAGCACCTGTCCTCTCTCTCGGGCCACTGCAGACCTGGAGCTGCAGCTTCTTTAGCTGGAAAGTGGCTGTCTGACTGCTTTCACACAGGGACTGCTCACTGCTCAGCTGCTCCTGCCACTGGGCTTCTGGGCCTCTGCCATGGCCACCACTCCTCTGCTGTCTGCTGCTGCCTTCCTCACTTTACCAGCTCAGCGAGCACCACTAACAGACAAGATCACTCTACAGAAAGAAAAGGCCACTTGAGAGAAGCTTTTTATTGGGCCTGACTTTGCAACAGCAAGAGAGGCAGCACAGTGGTGTCTGTCAGGGCAACTCACCAAGTGAGCCTGAGTTATCTGCTTATATGGACTCAGACAGGGATGCCTGGACCACTTTGTCTGCCTCTTAGCGGCAGTCATGGTCATTAAGGCGTACGTTCTAGACTAATCACACAGTCTTGCCTCTTAGCAGCAGCCACAACCATCCATAGGCCATCAGCAGACACGCTCTTGCTCTGGCTAAGGAAACAGCGGAGGGTCACCCAGAGCTTTTCAAGACTTGTGATAGCAAAAACTTCAGTACAATCTATTTCAAACAGCTCTGGCTGAGGCTATACCATCAGGAACCAGAAACAATCCACTGCCACTGCCATCTTCCTGTAGTTTCTCAAGGTGTCTATGGAGTGTCCCAGAGAGCTGCTGCTGGTCTACTGCAGCTCACTTGATTATGACACCGAGAGTCCTTTTGCTCAAGGCAGTAGGAATAGAAAGGCAGAGTCCAACAGCTGCTGTATGGAGCCACATTGCCTCCCCACCCCCAACATCACTGCATATCTACAGGGAAATGAGCATCACACGGTGTATTTAAAACACGAATGTAGAGAATTTACCAACACTGACAGTGATCTTAATTGACTTAAATAATGCTTTTACAGTGCTTGACATCTGCTGGTGACCGAGTGAAAAGTGTTCTCCTATTTGTTCAACACCACTGTTAAACATTTCCCTCCTTTTAAAGCAAAATCATTCATTCTCATTCTCTCTCATTCTCCCTTCCCAAACCCTCCGTGCCCGACTCCTTGTTCAAGACAGGGTTTCTCTGTGCAGCCCTGGCTGTCCTGGAACTCATTTTGCAGACTAGGCTGGCCTCAAACTCACAGAAATCCACCTGCCTCTGCCTCCCAAGTGCTGGGACTAAAGGTGTGCAGCACCCCTCCAGGCTGCAGTGTCACTGTTTACCTTATTGCTTACTTGCTACTGTAGCTCTCCATCCTTTTTCATTCTTCCAGAAATTTAGCTATTTTCCCAAAAGTGAGCATCATAAATCTGATTCATAGAATTGTATCATTACCTTAATCTTCCCATTAGTTCTAGCTTAGTTTCTCTATAAGAGGGCCTTTAATATTCAAAATGCTGGAGTTCCATGCTCAGAAAGTCAAAATTAGTAAGCTTAGGGCGGGCCGTGAGACTGACTCCCACAGAGTGCACGGTGCTGCTGAATCAGTGACCCCACGTTGAGGACAATACTCATGTTCCATGTTCCCAACTGTCTAACAGTCTCCACCTGGTTATTAGCAGGGCTTTTTGTTGTGATCTGTTTTGAATCAGAAGTCTCACTGTGTATCCCTGGCTGACCATGAACTAGCTATGCAGAGCAAGGCTGTCTCAAACTCAGAGAGATCCAGATGTCTCTGCCTCCTGAGTGCTGGTAATAAAGGCATGTGCCACCACACTCAACCTTCACTTTTTTTTTCCTAACTAAAGCTTAGGAACAATTTGGTAATTTGGACTAAATAATACAAAGCAGAATTTAGCAAGGAGCTCACGGAATCAAGATAAAGGCTGAAAACCCTATTGCAAGTAAGAAAGGAGCCACTTGCCAGTACGACCTTACTACTCGTCCAATGAAGTCTACGGAGTACTTGTTCTGCTCTGAGACCTGCTCTTTGAACCAACTCCAAATCTGAGTGAGCTAGGCACCACTTAGGTATGAAGTCCAGTGTCTGGATGACGGCGGGAGGAGTCACAAAGGCTCCTTTTCGTTCTGTGCAGGCCCTGATAATCAAGTAGGTGGGCTAGTGCCACTGAGGACTAGTGCACTGGGAAGGGCAGACTCACATCTCTTGACCTATAAGCCAAACACCTCCCCTTCCCCAAGTTTCTTTCAATCATAATCCTTTATTACAGCAGCAAAAAGGTAACCAATACTTAAGATTAAGAACAGAAATTTTTAAAGATAGTATCAGTGCTCTATAAAATAGAAAGCCCTAGTTTGTCTCCTCTTACTTACCATAGTTTTTAGTCTGCCTCTTCAACATAGTTTTTAGTCTTTAAATCTACCAATCATTAAAGTTGCACAGCTATTAATTTTTTCCAGCAACTATTTTGGAAAATTCTAAAATAGTTTACAAAGTTTATACTTAAAAAAAAGCAAACAAATCCCTTAAAGTTGTAAGTAAAGGTGTCCACTTAGTGACAAGCACTACATATTTACTTCAGAAAGCTCTAACCCTCCCTCCCTCCGCATAACTGCCATCCGCCGTGGAGCACTTGTTAGCCTCTCAATCTGAGGATGAACTGAGCGCCTCTCGGCCACACAGTGCTTCTTGCACTAACTGGTGGGTAGTACTGAGGTCAAGGCTGATGCACACATGAAAAATACAACAAAGTTTACTCTAAATCTTATTTTTAAAATGTACAATAGTTCCAAGCATGAATTACATAGAAAATGTTATTTTTTAAAGCCTGATAAAATGCCCATTAAAAGTACTGTCTTAGTTAGTGTTTTACTGCTGTGAACAGACACCATGACCAAGGCAGCTCTTATAAGAACAGCATGTAATCGGGGCTGGCTTACAGTTCAGAGGTTTAGTCCATTATCATCAAGGTGGGAGCATGGGAGCATGCAGGCAGGCATGGTGCAGGAGGAGCTGGGAGTTCTACATCTTCATCTGAAGGCTGCTAGCAGAAGGCTGGCTTCCAGGCAGCTAATATGAGGGTCTTATAGCTCACACCCATGGTGACACACCTACTCCAATAGGGCCATACCTTTTAACAGTGCCACTCCCTGGGCTGAGCTTATACAAACCATCACAAGTACTTACTGGGGCTGTGAAGATGGCTCAGTGGAAGTGACTGCACAAGCCTGCAGACCCGAGTTTTTATCCGTAGCACCCACAAAAGACAAAGGCCAGGTATGGCTGATAACATTTGTAACCCTAGCCCTGGGGTTAGGTGAACCAAGACAGGTGGATCCTAGGAGCCTGTTGACCAGTCAGGCTAGTCAAAGCAGCAAGTTCTAGGTTCACTGATAGACCCTGTCTGAAAAAAAATAAGGTGGAAAGTGAGGAATACATCCTGACATCATCAACACATACACCCACACCCACACCCCCACACCCCCACACCCCTCACTGCACAGACTCTCACCCATACACTTTACTACACAGTCACATACACACATACATAAATGAAAATAAAGGTCCTCTTGCCTTCTTGCTCCTGCTCTGTCCTCTCAGACCTCCCCCCACCCCACGTGTTCCTGGCCGGCCTCGACTCCTCGACTCCTCCCCCCCCCCTCTGCCTCTACTACCCTCTTAACTCTCCTCGTCATGCCCTGAATAAACTCTATGCTATACCATAAAAATAAATAAATAAATAAATAAATAAATAAATAAATAAATAAATAAATAAATGTGCTTCTTCTTCTTTCTGGTTCTGTCTGAAGAGAGACACATTTCTCTATTAGATTCTCTCAGTGTATGAGGCAAGCACATACAAGAGGAAGGTTATGCAAAGTGGAGGTAAGTGACTTGGATGCTTGAATGAATCTTATCCTACGGAGTACTCTGCGAGCATTTGCTCCGAGTCTCAATATTCTCATCCACAATCTAAAATCTTAAACCACTCCATTGGTTCTTGACTGGAAGGCTATGAGAGACTTGCCCACGGCCATTCTGACTTAGTGGATGTGAAAAGGGAGAGCTCAGGAACCTGTATCTTTATAATACCCTGTAAACAATTCTGATTCATGTTACTGATTAAGAACCAATGAGCTAAATAATTTCTTCAATCGTTTACAATTCTAAGTGTTACTTTTTACACATTATCACTGAAATCTCAATAGTTCCCGGCTTTTGAAACTTTTTTCATATTAGTGAATAAGACTATTTTTAGGAAATAGAGACGTGTCTAAATTGAGACTAGCAGTGTCTATCAGTGCGTGCTTACCAGCCTACGGTTAATTCATTTAGTATACATAATTGGACTGCCACAACACTGTACGGTAAGTACTGCCATGCTTATGTTATACAAATGAGACACATACAACACAGAAAGGAACAGCTGAAGTTACAGAGCAGGAAAGAGAAGCTGGGTCGCAGAGCCTCAATTCTCAGCTACTGTGCTCTTCTATAATTTAGATAATGTAATTGATTATCTGTCGTTATAAATAAGGACATCACTGGTGCTCACTAAACGAGCACTGTTTCTATGCCATGTTAAAGTGGGAAGGGGAAGGAGGAAATGTGTCAGTGGGCCTGAGTCTAGACTACTTGGGTTAATAAAATCCTCTTTAGCTAGTCACTATCCTTAGGAATGATTTCTCTTTAGTTATAATTTCATCCCAGAATATCTAAGATGTGTTCTTTTCAACTGATCAAATATTAGTTTCCAAAATATTAGAAACTTACCCTATCAGATGGACTAGACTTCCCCAACCATAAGGTAAAAGAAGAAAGCACAGAAGCTATACCAGAGTCAGAGGGTAGGTAACACCTGAAATGTGCTCCTAACTACTTTAGATAGACAAAGGAGAATTTACTGGCATTTAAAGCATGAGCCTAATATACTAGAAAGTACAGCGCTCCCTTCTCATCAGCATGGATAAAGAGGGATTTAACTGAAGTCTGTGATCTTAATTGTGCTGTGCTAAAACGCTAAGTTACACTGCAGTCTTTTTTCATCTAGGTTCAGCAAACAATCTGAGTACAGGCACCAGGTTAAATTTGGTGGTTACTTACACACGTTGCAGGGCAGGGAAAGAGAGTCTGGCTTCTGGCGAGAGTAGAGACTTAAGGCAGCTTGAGAAGAAAGGAAGTGAAGGCTGCAGAAGGCTGTGAGGGAGATCAAAGTCTACAGACTGCAGGTCCCAAGGCAGCCCGATCAGAAAAGGAAGGCAGACTGACTCTGAGGGGAAAGCACTGGAGATGACGCGTAGGGAAGCAAACTGACTGAGAAGGCTAAGATCAAGACTGCTAGAGAATGGAAGGCCTGCATGTATGAACTTTCTGACTGGATAAATGGCATGAAGAAAGGTATGGAAAAACAGTGAGTGGCTGGAAGAAAACAAGAATCCATGGAGACAGGCAGGTTACAGAACTGCTAATCTGGAGTATATAAGGGAGAATTTATAACACTATATTTTGGAATATTAGGCTTGAAATATTACAAGACATAACCTTTCCTACTCAACAGTAGTACATATGCTAACTACATGGATACTGAGTTCATTTAGGATGAGTGCAGGAAGAACAGGTGAAGAAAATCTGCAGGCTACATTTTAAAACCTTCAATAAATTAAGTCTTGAAAGATATTGGATATACTTAATTTAGGTGAGCAAATACTTTGAGGAGTCCTTCTTGTGCTATGAACTGTTAGTGTAAACCACACAGAGAAATGCAAACCCAAGCAGCAGCTTAGCAAGAATAAGTAACGTTCATCTTCATTCATAAGCTAATTGTTCAGACTCATGAAGAACCAACCACTGGTTCATGGTTTTATTCTGAGGCTAGGTTTTCTTGGCTAATTTGAATGAAGAATGAAGTCTTTTGCTAATTCTGGTAACAAGCAAAATATGAGCTCCTGCTCTCCTAAGTTTAGGAAAGTAAATTATAACTCAATTGTTATCATTCTGACTTGAAAGTACCTGTTGAGAATACAGGATAGCTATCAACTACTTTTTCTTTTCTTTTGCATCCGCCTCCCCCCCCCCCCGTAAGTGTGAAAATAAAGACATACAAAAGTTCTTTATAGGGCTGGAGAGATGGCTCAGTGGTTAAGAGCACAGACTGCTCTACCAGAGGTCCTGAGTTCAATTCCCAGCAACCACATGGTGGCTCACAACCATCTGCAATGGGGTCTGATGTCCTCTTCTGGTGTGTCTGAGAGAGTAATGTTGTTCTCATATACATAAAATAAATAAATAATTTCTTTAAAAAAAAATAAAAAAAAAAGTTCTTTATAAACTTCAAAGAACAAAGAAGCACACTATTTCCTGGCAGGCTGGTCTTTACCTTCAACAAGCTGGACACTGCTGTTCCTGATGGCTTTAGAGAATTCTGACTGGTTCAGACTGTGGCAGGAATATCCCTGACCAATCTATTTTAAATACTAGTGCAGCAGGAGGCCTGTGATTGGACAGGGAAAAGGGAGGCAGAGCTAAGAGTGGGGGAGAGAGGGATGCAGGGGAGAAAGGAAAAAGGAAGATGGAAGCAGACACGAACCCATGTGGCTTTAGTAGCCTCAAGTAGTTAAGCATATATATCAAAAAGTTAGGATAAATGGGATAGCCTTTCTAAATTGTGTGGGCGGCTTGTGAATTGAGATTTTATTGATATATAAATCTGACTGGTTAACTATAAGCATTAAGAATTTTGATTTATTGGGTTACTGGGTATTGTGATAATCTAACCGCTCAAGGATGGCGGTTATTGCACGGAGCTAAGGCTAGCGCCATGGAGGCAGCAGAGCTGGCCCAGGGGCCAGGCCCAGAGCTGTTGAGGCCTCAGAGTTGATGGGCAGAGGCAGCAACCACACCAACATCTGGGGTGGGGGAGGCTCTGGGCTGGCACCACTGAGACCACCAGCTGGTGTTGATCTTAGTGTGGAAACATGGCGGCTGAGCTGGGAGCCAGCCAGATGCCTCTTTTTTAATACCTCCCCATTACATCAGACAGCTGCATGCTTTGTCCAAGTCATACAGAAGTGGCCAGATTGGGCACTGCTTACTCAAATGGTGCAATGCGGAGGCTAGTGAGAAAAAAGGATTTCTGAATCACCAACCAAATGTTTATTACTGTGCAAAGTAAAAAGTATCAAATATAATTCTCAGTGTCAAGACACAACACATGCATCAACACCACCACAATGCTTGAGTCCTGGGCTATGCTTTCCTTTCCTTTTTAGACTCACCCAGAGCATCTACCAAAGGACTTTAAGGATACCTGAGCATTGATAAAAAGGTAAAGTAGTAACTCAAAAA
Source organism: Grammomys surdaster (assembly GCF_004785775.1). Lineage (NCBI taxonomy): Eukaryota > Metazoa > Chordata > Mammalia > Rodentia > Muridae > Grammomys > Grammomys surdaster. Next base: position 4,274,653 of record NW_021604635.1, on the reverse strand, counting down.
GACTGGAACTAAGTAATAAAATGCATGTTTAGTATAAGTGAAAATGGTTGAAGTGGTGTTTTTGAACACAAACTGTTCTTGTGCCAACTTTGTAATGTTTTTATTGGTGTCGAAATAACTTTATTCCTACTCTTTAAAAAATTTTAGGAGGAAAAATGCCGCCAACCAGGTCAGGTTCTCCTGCGGGAAGGGAGTGGAGGTCAGGTTTATCTGAGCTAGGGACTGAAGATCGCCGAGCTCCTTCACTAGTATCCCTTTCCAGACTGCTGAAGAAACCAGGCTATGAAATAGGTTTTTTTCAGACATGTTATTAAAATTCCAGTGGGTATGGTAGCACATGCTGCTAATCCAAGCACTTGGGAGGCTGAGGTAGCTAGATGTCTAAGAGTTGATGGCTACTCTGACCTACACAACAAGCTCTAGGCTTGCCAGGGCTACAGAGAGATCCTATCTCAACCCTCCCATACCCTCCAAAACAACACAAATACCATAAACAACTCAAAACACCTCCTGTGGTGGTTTGAATAAGAATGGCCTGCAAAGGCTCATATATTGAATGCTTGGACCCATTTGGTAAATCTGTTTGGGAAAAATTAGGTGTGGCTTTGTTGGTGGAGGTATGTCACTGGGGTTTCATGTTAGCATTTGTTCTCCCCTTTCTCCCCTCCCCACCCCACCGGTGTGTGTGTGTGTGTGTGTGTGTGTGTGTGTGTGTCCCTCCCTCCCTCCACCTTCCCTCCCTAGCTCCCTCTTCCCTCTCTCTCTGATTAGATGTAAATTTTTAGCTATGGCTCCAGCACCATACCTGTCAGCTGCTATGCTCAGAACTGTAAAACCCCATTAAGTGCTTTCTTTTATAAGTTGTCTTGGTCATAGTGTCTCTTCTTAGTAATAGAAAAGTAAATAACTGAAGTTGGTATTAGGGTTTTTTTTTGTGGGGGGGAGGAATGTGAAGGATTTGGCACTTTGGACCAGAAAAGCAGTTGAATGCTCTAAGTGGGACTTAATGGGCCATGCTAGTAGAAAATTGGAAGACAGTGCTTACAGCAATGTAAACTATGGATGCTCAGCTCAAGAGGTTTCAGAGGAAACCAATGCTGGCCAATGGATTGGAGACCATTCTTTTATTTTGGTTAAAAATATGGCTCCTTTTTGCATTTATCCTAAGAATCTTCCTGAGGCTAAGTTGAATAATTGAGTAATTTCATTGGCAGAGGATATTTCAAGACAATCTAATATTGACTATGTCATCTGGCTATGAGAGCTCACTCTCTTGCAGGTCTACAAAGAAACACAGCAAGCAGAAAAAAAGGAAATACAAAGTGTACAACTTATGGAGATATAGAACAGCAGGAAATTTAATATTGGAGCAAATCTTGTGCTCAAAAAGATGAAAAATTCAAAGATAGACATGATGTAAAATGGAATAAGGGGCATGGTGTCCTCAAGGCAAGATCCCAATCAACTAATCCAGCAACTTGCAAAAAGGAAAGTTTATGCAACAAAGAAAAGCATCAACAAATCAAAGTTCATGCATAAGAAATTTAAGGAGGTAGCCAGGTTCCATCCCCAGCAGAACTTGGTAGCATTTGTCAGATGGCTCTGGCTTTATAGCCATGAAAATTACAAGAGTAAAAGGGTTCTAGAACTTTCTCTGAGGTTATGGAAAGTCATTGAGACCAGATGTGTGGCAGGGATGTCCCTGCTTACGGGCTCGAAGAAGCCACTGTGTGAAGCTTAAGTCTGGATTTTGTTGGATATGGAGCTATGATATATTTATCAAAGAATGCTCCAGACAAGGGGTGGAACCAGCTGAGGGAGACGTGTGTTGCAGTTAGCAAATCTGGAAGGATGGAAGGATCTAACCCCTTAGATATCAAACAGAGAACGTCAGGATTTGAAGTTAGCACTGCTGGGTGTTGCCTTGTTTTGAACCATTATTTCATTATGCTCTGTTTTAGAATGTTAACGTATATGATGTATCATTTTATGTTGGAAGTATGTAATTTGCTTTTATAGAAAGTTAAAAGATTACCTTGAATCTTAGAAAAAACTTTGGACTTTATAAGTATTGGGACTGAAAGACTATGGGGACTTCTTGATATGCCTCTAAGTCTATGGGACCCAGGGAATCATGTGGTGATTTGAAGGAGAATAACCCCCACTGGCCCATACATTTGAATATTTGGTCCTCAGTTGGTAGAACTGAGGGGGTACAGGAATGAGATGTGTAAAAGAGATAGGAACACATTGTAGGCAAGAGAGATGCTCAGTGTTTTGACAGATGACGAAAGGATAACAGTGTAAGATAAAGGGGAAGTGTATGGATTACTTTTCTATCACTACGAAGATACCGTGACCAAGGCAACTTACAAAAAGTATTTAGCAAAGGTTTATAGTTTCAGGGTAAGTCCATGACCATCATGGCAGGGAGCATGGCAGCATTTTGTCAGAGATGGCGTTGGAACAGCAGCTAAGACCTTAATCTGAACCATAAGTGCATAGGGGCAGGGGGAAGCACACTAACTGGGTGGGAATGGTTTTAGCTTTTAAAACCTCAGTGTCTACCCCCAGTATGACACCATCTTCATAAAGCCACACTTCCTGATTCTTCCCAAACAGTTCTACCAACTGAGGACCAAATATTCAAATGTATGGGCCAGTGGGGGTTATTCTCATTCAACGCCCTTGCCCCAAGTTCCACTTATAAATTCTGAATATGTAATTTAAATGGGGGTCCTAGAGAGCTCAGACCTCAGTTGTAATATACTGTGAAAGCTTTTTAGTTTTGGCTTCTCAAAACTTATCTCTTATAGGATGAGTAGGTTTTCCTTAAGAGGTCCCCTTACTGCTAACAGAAGTAAGAGAGAGGAAAAATTAGCTTCCCCCGCATGCCCAATTTAGACTTCCAGCATACCACTCCCCAATAATTAGTTTAAAAGATAACAGGTAAGAACTTTAGAAGATTCATCTATGATTTGGCTTAAAAGGGGAGAAATAAAAACCCATTTTGGAGCCTAACAAATGATTTCATTATTTTTAGAAGACTGTATTTTTAATTATGTGCATATATATACATGAGTGTACATGTCCATGGAGTCCAGGAGAGGGCATCAGATCTCCTGCAGGTGAACGTACAGGTGATTGTAGCAAGAGTCTTAGGAAATGAACTCTAAGCAGAACTTCAAGAGCAGTAAATGCTCTTAACCACTGAGCTATCTTATCAGCTTAAAAAAAATCTTATCAAAAAACTGCTATCTGAAGTCAACTATAATTTACTGTAGTTTATTTGTATTTGACACTGAACAGAAATAACAAACTCAAATTCAGTCTTTCCTGTTGTCACACTTCTGATACCACAAGTGTGAGGGTTTCTCCCTACTCACTTAGCAAGCCATACTATACTATGGAGATGCTAGCTGAATGCCTCTGGTTTAGTTCAGTTCTCACACTAACATACGGAATAGCATGGAATCTGAGAGGTGAATACTCAATCATCAGTGGACTTCGGATGCTTACAGCAGATTCCAGGTTGTTTAATCTGTGCTTATGAGTGGCAATACTTCCAGGTTTCCATAACTCCTTAGGTTCCGTGATTTTCAGGGATGGTTTAAAGAACTCAGAGACACTTAACTTGCTTCAGTTTATTATAAAGAATATGAAGAGGAAATTGGTGAGAAGACTGATGAAAGGGTATAGAGCCTCCATGTACTTCTAGCATACTACTACCCAGTAACAGCTCTGAAGTTTTCTGAATCTTATCCTTTGGGGTTTTTATGGAGGTTTTGTTATACAGCATACTTGACAAAATTGGTGCTCAATTCACCTTCGGCTATTCATAAGCCCCCAGAGGCTGGAGGATGGGGCTGAACGTCTCAATCTCTCATCTTGCTTTGATTTTTCTGATGATGAGCCCCACCCAGAAGGTACATCAAGTCAATTGCTAGTATACAAAAAGACACATGACTTTGAAGATCTCAGGGATTATATAGCTATATGCCAAGAAACTAGGCTGAAGAGATTTCATAGCATCACATACACAAAAGCCCAAGTAATTACCTTAGCAATTTTATCCCTCAAATTTGTTTTATAATCAATGTAAATGATATTTTTTTCTGACAATTGGGAGAAAACCCTTGATTCTGTTCTCCTATGAAATTTGAAAACTTTTAAACTCAACTTTGTAGGTTCCTCCCTATATGAGATACATACACACACACACACACACACACACACACACACACACACACACACCATGGTTCATAGCTATAGACAGTGAAGAACACTCTAGGAATTGGTCAAGAATAACAAGTTTTTGCTGGCTTTAGAAATACATGGGGCATCTCTAGTTGTTATAACAGCATGTAATGCCCAGGGGATGAGGATGGTAAATGTCCTGTACAATGACAGTTTCACAGAAAATGCAGAAATCCCTTGGCTTGGTTTACAGGTACTAGGGTATTGCTGTGATAGGCCTGATCGAGCTATGGCTTGGAAGAATGTGGATTTGGGGACTTTGGATTTGGAAAGCAGCGGAATGCTTTAAATGGGGCTTAATGGGCTGTCTTACTAGGAATATGGACACTTTTGTTACTGAGAGTGATTTGAATTGTACAGACTTGGCACAAGAGGGTTTTGGTGAAAAATTTCAATATGTGCCCTAGAGACTGTTTTTTTTTGTGGTATTTGGTGAAGAATGTGGCTACTTTTTGCCCTTGTCTGAGGAGTCAGCCTGAGGCTAAGGTGAAGAGACTCAGATTAATTGCATTGACAAGGGAAGTTTCAGAAACACCCATCATAGACTTTGTTCTCTGGCTAACTCTCATGAAGAGCATTTTAAAGAAGCATAGCAAGCTGAGAAAAGAAAAATATAAAATATACAGTTTGAATTTTAATGGGGCACCAGGAAGTGAAATGGAACTGAATACTGTCTTCAAGGATATTAAATTGAGTAAGATCCCACCCAGCTAAATTTACGTCCAGGCAAGGTAGTACAAGCCTTTAATCCCAGGAGGCAAAGACAAGCAAATCTCCGAGTTCAAAGCCAGTCTAGAACAGAGCAAGTTCTAGGTTAAAAAAAAAAAAACCTTAAAATCCAGGCTTGGTGGACCACACCTTTAATTAATCCCAGTGCTCAGGAGAAAGGCATACAGATCTCTGAGTTCAAAGTCAGTCTACAGAGCAAGTTCCAGGACAGCCAAGCTTAGGCAGTGAAGGAGCTGGAAAACAGAAAGCTGGTGATAATGTAATAGAACAAAGGGGCCATGTCCCAGCTCCAGCAAGCAGCAGAACTCAGCAGCTCTGGTCACGTGCCTCTGGCTTTAGAGTCCAGAATAGATGGGACTACTGGGACAATTAATGCTGGTTAGTTGGAGCTAAGAAATTAGTGGTGATTAAGAAGAGACCAGCATCACTGAGGTAAAATCTTCTGGGAAGTGTTTTTCTGAGAGCACAAAAAAGCTGTGTTCCAGAGATAGCCAAGATTGTACATCATGCTGCAGCTGGACTTGGTAATGTGTAAGAGTCACTCAGGTGGTACTGGGTTTGAAGGCATGAAGGGATCATGGAGAGCAGCTGAGGCTTAGCACTGTGAGAGGCCATGGAAGGTCACTGATGAAGGTGCAGCCTCAGTTACAGTTGATGGCCCAGGACTGAAGGGGCCATGTAAAGGATTTGAAGCTTGGCACCATGAGGAGCCTATGAGAGGCTATTGGTGAAGCTTAATTGCAGCAGAAGTCCCCAGGGTATTAGAGATGCCAGTACCATGGGATGACCACCAAGAACAGCAGCAACTGTGGAGAGGATCAATCTGTGTTTAAAGTGCTACAGAGGACAGAGCTGGAGAAGTGATGGCAGCCCTTTGGAGGACCGCAGACATTCGAACAAGAAGCTGTAATCTTAAAGTTGTCTTGGAGGCCCCAAGATATTCCAGATGCCAGAGCCCTGAGATACCTGCTGAGGAAAGCTGCTAACAGGGAGTGAAACCAGCCCAGGAAAAGAAGTTTCTTGCAGTCACCAAAGATGAAAAAGGAGCTGGAGATCTGCAGACCGCTTTGACATCAGACATGGCGATGCAGAGTTTAGAGTTTGCCCAGCTGGTTTCCTGTCTTGCTTTGGGGATCACAGTTAAATTATTGAATGAATCTCAGAAGAGACTTTGAACTTTGGACCTTTAACACTGTTGAGACTGCTGTAGACTATGGGGACTTTTGAGGTTGATCTAATTGTATTTTTTATTGTGCTATGTTTATGTATGGCTCTCATAGACTCATGTGTTTGAACAAGTCTGTGGGGGCCAGGGAGTGGAATGTGATGGTTTGTATATGCTAGGCCCAGGGAGTATGTGTGTCCTTGTTGGAATAGGTGTGTTACTGTGGATATGGGCTTCAAGACCTTCATTCTAGCTGCTTGGAAGTCAATATTCTGCTAGCAGCCTTCAGATGGAGATGTAGAATTCCCAGCTCCTCCTGCACCATGCCTGCCCAGATGTTGCCATGTTCCTGCCTTGGCGATAATGGACTGAACCTCTGAATCTCTAAGCCAGCCCCAATTAAATGTCCTTATAAGAGTTACTTTGGTCATGGTGTCTGTTCACAGCAGTAAAACTCTAAGACAATTACTAAGTTAAGCCCAGTGACACAACAGAACGTACATAAAGGCAAAGACTATATATGTTTTTTCCTACTTGCCACCTATTTTGTATACTGTCTGCATGATGCCTCCTGAGGACAAGACAAAATCAAGAGCCCAAGTGACAAGCATGTTGTATCTATGACTGACTTAGTTGAGGTACTGAAAATTCTAAGATGCTATGATCTTCATTTGAATTAAATTTGCTGCATGTGCATAAAGAAAGTGGTAACATACAAGAAAGTGACCTTAGAATCCTCTTATGATCCTATTATGCTCCTTCTCACTCATGCTTCTTTCCTGAGACCAATCACTTTCCTGAAAATAACATGTAAAGACCAATCTAGACTTCGTTTCTTTTAGTCTTTCCTTACTCCTCAGTAAGCAGAAGGTAGAGAATATTGTTAGAACATATGCATAACAAGAAGGGAAATAAGAAACAGTTGACTTCATTGTGCTGAGTTAACACTGTTGTGACATCACAAATACATATGGATGCAGAAGCTGTGAAATTCCAATCAGGTAATTTTGGTGATTCCACATATTAGTGAAAGACTATTATATTTACATTTTAAACTGCTCTGTGCAATATAATGATGAATGGTATAATTCATCATAAGAATTTAAATTTTCATTTTTTTCTTAAAGTGACATTAAAAACCAAATTAAACCAAGGATGGCATTGCATGCCTGTAACCCTAGCACTCACAAAGCTGGGACAGAAGGATCATATATGTTCCAGGCCAGTCTGGGCTACAAATCAGCCAATCTAGAAAACATCTTTGCCAGTGGAGGGAAAAGGGGGAAGAAGGGAGAAGAGGAGGCAGTGGCAACATGATAATTTAGTATACGAAATGACATTTTGTCTCTGTACTTGAATTACAGACCTACATTTTCATATTGCTCTGAGGCCCATAAATTAATGCAATTAGCCATGACTGGGCTAGGCTTTTTTTTTTTTTTTTAGCAAGGGATTAATGGATACAATTTAGATCACACAAATCTTTCAAAGCCAGAGAGTCAGGTTTAGAAAGTATATAGTTAGAAACAACTTCCAGGAAAAACAATGCTTAGAAAAACATACATCTCACATTAGTGTAATTCTTGTGGAAACACATACATACATACATACATACATACATACATACATATTATCTACCAGTCATCATTTGTGATAAGAGAAATACAAGTTAGCACTCCTCCCAGAAGAATCAGATACTCTCATCATGGTGTTTGCCAGAAAAGCTCATCTTTCCAAATATAGGTGAATGGTTATGTTGCTCCCTTTCAGAAACACACCTTGTATTTGATTGCTACAAACTAAACATGCTGAAGCCAGCTTCTGATTGTTAGCACCCTTTTCAACTAATTCCTATTTAAGTAAAGTCATTCTGGTGGCTTGGGAGTAACTTTGGAAACTTGAATACTAAATATTAGAGCCCAGCTTTTTGGCTGAAATTAAATATTTACCATCACACCACTAATCTCATGTTAGTACCCTAGCTGCGAGGGAGTCTGAAAACCAGTTTTTATTATTATATTTATATTACTATAAAAGCCAGCTTCTAAAGTATAAGAAGAGCAAGCTAGAAGGTTATGATGGTTAATCCTCATTGTTAATTGGTTAGATTTATAATCACCATGGAAATACAAGGTATATCTACAAGGTATTTCTAGAATGGTTTAACTGATGTGGGAAGACCCACACTGACTGTGAATAGCTTAAGTCCCTGCATAAATTAAAAGGTGAAACTAAACAGAGCATCCCTCTTTGCTTCCTGACCGGACAAAACCAGCAGCTACCTCACATTCCTATGACCATGCCTTCCCCACATTTACGGAGTTTATTCCTTAGAACTTTAAACCAAAATAAATTCTTTCCTCCTCATCTTTCTTCTTGTCAAGTGTTCTGGCCAGAGTGAGGAAAGCCATTAATATAGAATGGGGTTGCTGTTGTTTACTAAGTCACCTTATACGACTCCCCACCCCCCAATAGACGGTCTTTGCCTATAGCTTCAGAAGATCAATTGTTAAAAGCAAAAGTTTTCAACTGATGTTTCAAAGGATTAGTATGGAAGGGTAGAAAGGCTTTGAGTAAATGGGTGAGATGATAAATGCCAGTCTATGAGCTTGAATAACTGACAAATGTTAATCGCTATTATTAAAATATATTTCTTATAATTCTGGAATATAAATTCTGTAAGGAGACCATGTTACCATATCTTCCATTGCTTAGCAAATGATAGCCACTTAAAAATGGTATTTAAGTTCACATCTTGCATTTTATATTTTGTACACAAACAAATTAATTCCAAGTGATTTTGGCTTTTTTAAAATGAGTAGTCATTTGGATGTGAACTTTCACCAACATTATTAAATTTTGAGTCTGATGTTACATGCCTAGAAAGGTAAAACAATTACTATGTATTTCACAGATGAGAAAATAAACTGACAGTTATCAGACAAGCTTGCATTAAAATTTAAAACTGAATTGATAACTGAAAATGCTAAGTTTTTTTTCCAGGAGGAATATATTTATAAAACTATTAAATTGTGGTTAGGAGACTGTGATCAGTTTTTTTATTTGATCATCAACTTTAAATTACATATGATGGACACAGTATTCCTAATCTCATGATGCATATGTGTTTCAAGAGTGAACATTACCTCCTTGGAGTTTTAGAAGGATATGAAAAGTGGTCTTAAGTGCCTTTTGAAATAGTAAATGTTTCAAGAGGCAATGGTTAAGAAGAATCTTGTTCTAGGAGCTGGAGAGATGGCTCAGAAACTAAGAGCACTGTCTGTTCTTCCAGAGGGCCCAGGTTCAATTCCCAGCACCCACATGGCAGGTCACAATGGTCTGTAAGCTCGGGGGAGTCCACCACCCTCATAGACATGCATGGAGAACACCAATCCACATAAAATAAAAACAGATGAATTAAAAAATATATTTTAAAAACAGACTCTTGTTCTAGAAAGAGCTAATCTTTGATACCTTTAATTTCCATCAGATAGAAACAATATAATTTAAAAATTATGTATGGACTTCATCCAAATATAATATAGTAGTCTCAATTTTATAGTGCTTGAGGTATACAGGGCTGGCTGGTGGGGTTGCTAAGAATACAGGTTTCCATGCTCCATCCCCCCAACATGTGATTTAGTAAGTGACAAAATATTAAAATTAACAAAAAATATCCTAAGTGCTATAGGACATCATGTAAATCACTGATGTTGTCCATCTGACATTCTGATTGTATAAAACATTTATTTGTACCAAAAAACACATGGTAAGTGCATTCATACACTGCAGATGAGGGAGTCATATTTTAAAATCACTTCTATAGTCTTCTAATACTTAAAATCCACGTTTAAATATTTCCCTGTACTACAGCTGTTAGTAGGTTACATTCTAGTCTTGCCACTTATTGTGATGCCTTTGAGGCTAATTTACTGTATTGATCCGTCTCAAATCACCCTAAGCATAAATTCATATTAACATTTATTATAGAACACTGCTTTCTGAGATGTGTCCCTTTAAGCCTTCTGATTTTATGTGAAAACCCACAATGAGTGCAAACAAGGAGCTCTCACCCCACTCCAAATACAAGGCAATCTAACAGGCAGTAGAACGCACCTGTGTAATTCTGTAAGTGGGACAGAATTAGCTCGACTTTGGATGGATAATGACTGTCAAGTGTTCTAATTCCAGTGGCAAATTTCAAAGCTGAAACCGTAGTTTCTGCTTCCTATTACTTTAATCTTTTTTGTTGGGGCAGGGCGGGAGGAGCGACGACCCACAAAGATTAGTATTTAAGAGAGGCCCTCGTTTTACACGTGAGAAAAACGAGGCCTAAAGAAACCTAATAATTTGTCCGAGGTCACGCCCAATATTAGGGACCAAGCCAGACAAAACCTATAGGTTCTAATTTAACATCCAAACCCCCGTACCCCCAATCCCTAACTGCGCCACTCTATCCTCGTTCAGGCTCCAAATAAAGTTGGTTCTTATTTTATTTTTGGCCCTACCCCACCCCCTTTTTCTTCTGCGTCAACCCGTAGTAAAATCTTACACTACCAGTGAATGAAAACACTCCGACTTTCAGGAGCCTTTCCCATTCGCCAACATTTTCTCTCTGAAAGGCTCTCGGGGCTCGGAGGGCTACCCCGAGAGGAGTGGAGGGAGGCAGGTGATGGGGCAAACAAGTCTTTCCGTGTACTCGCTCGTGCCGCGTGTGTGTGGGGTGTGCAGCCTGCGCGGCCGCGGGGAACCCACGGCGGTCGTCCTAGTGCGAGAGGGGCAGGGCGAGGGGGGCGGGAGGAACCCCGACGGTGGGAAATCCCTGTGCTGTGTGTAGCTGCCCAGCCTGGGCAAAGCTGGGCAGGGCCGCGCGTGAATAGATCTCACTAAGTGGCCGGGCGCAGACACTGCAGCACCGCAGAAGAGGAGGAGGAGGGCGAGGCGGGGCGCGAGGCTCGCACGGAGTGGGTGGGGGAGAAGGGAGGGCGGAGGAGGGAGCGAGCGCCAGGGCGGCCCTTTTATAGGCCGAGGCCCGCGCGCCCCCGCCCCTCGCGCTGGCCCGGGGCTCCAGCTCCGCCGCCCGCGATACCTGAGAAGGGCCGGCACGTCCAGCGCCCCGCCCGGCCCGCCGCCCTCCCTCCTTCCCACCCTCCCGCGAGGCCGGGGCTGAGATCTACGCCGCGCCTCCCTTCTCCCGCGGGCGGCTTCCCTTACCTTGTGGAAACAAAACAAAACAAAACAAAAAAATCTCCTCTCCGCGGCGGCCCCCGCCTCTTCCATAAGATGTGAAATGGCGGTCGGCGTGGCGAACTCGAGGAGCCGCCGAGACCCTGCGCCCCTCTGAGCCCATCCATGCTATCGGCGCTCCCCGGGCCCCCGCCGCAGTGACCCTGCCCACAGGCCGAATCATCGATTCCTCGCTCGGCGCGCGCCGCGCGGCCCGGCTTCCCGCCAGCCTCTTCCCCCGCCGCCGCGCGCTCGGGGCGGGGAGAACACCGTCTCGCCCCCCGCCCCAAGCCGTTCCCCCGCTTCCAACTCCCGGGCGCGCGCCCGCCGGCCTCCTCCCCCGCCCGCCGCCGCTCGCTCCCTCGCTCGCTGTCGCGTGCGCGCGCACACACCCCTCCTCCCCTCCCCCAGTGGTTGCGTCCGTGACATCATCATCATGGCAACAAGAGCTGCAGCCTGGGACCGAGGAGCCCGTGTGATTCCCGGCGGCGGCGGCCGTGGCGGCAGCAGCAGCGGCACCACCCGACACGACGAACGCGCGAGGGCTTCTCTCCCGCTGCCTCTCGCCGGCAGCGTCTGAGGAGGCGGCGGCAAGCACTCGGCCCCCGCAGCCTCCGCGCGCCGCCGCCGCCGCTCGTCTCGGCGTCCGCGCGAGGGGCGGGGAGGCGGGCGGGGGGGAGAAGCCGAACCGAGGAGGAAGGGGAGGAGGCGCCTCTGCGGAGCCCGCCGCCGCCGCCGCTGCTGCCAGGTCGCTGAGTGGAGGGGAGGCGGTGGCGGCGGCGGCGAACATGTTTTCTGTGAGGATAGTGACTGCCGACTACTACATGGCCAGCCCGCTGCCGGGGCTGGATATCTGCCAATCCCCGCTCACCCAGCTCCCTGTCAAGAAGGTGCCGGTGGTGCGAGTCTTCGGGGCGACCCCGGCAGGTAAGCGGGAGCGGGCGGGAGCGGGAGCGCGAGCGCCGGGTCGTTGGGGCTGCCCTCCCCGCCGCGCACCCGCGCGCACGCCGCCGGCCCTCTCCGGGGTCGCTGCGGAGCCTTCCCCTCCTCTTGGCTTTGCTCGCCTTCTCTCCCGCGCGTGACAGGAGGCGCAAAAAAAAAAAAATGTGGGTTCGCGCGAGCGCTGCGCCCCCTCCGCGCCGGAGAGGCGGCGGGCGCCGGGTCTCTGCGCTGCGAGCGGCCGGCCGGCGGGCGGGCGGGCTGGAGCCCCTCTCTCGGTGGGTCGGGTGGCTGCGCCTCGTCCCAAGGACGAGTTCGCGGGTCCTCAGAGGTCGGTCACCCGTGGGGACCCCGCTCCCTCGCTGCGTGTCCCCAGTGCCCCGTTCTAGAAACGGCTTTGAGGGCAGAGGGGAAGTGTCAGGCGTGTTGCCCGTCGCTCCCCGTTGCCTCTGTTCACCCTCGCTCGCCTCTGCCCCTGCCGGAGATGCTGTTGCTGTAGAAAGTGGCGCCCGGGGCCAGATAATCTTTCTCATTGAAGTGACCATGTGGCTCTTCTGTGAGTGCAGGTCGTGACTGCTTAGAGTTTAATGCCTCGGCAGGGACAGAGCAGGGACAGAGCGGCATCCTCAGGTGCAATGCTTTCAGGAAATGTGCATCCATGGAGATAGGAACTACGTGTTTGTGTCGCCCAAACATAAAATCTTACACCTAATGGGGGTGGATTCGTTAGGAAACACGGCCAAGCTCAGCAGCATAGACGTTTTAAGATGCCTCTAGGCTGGGTTGCAGGGTTGCATTTTAAAAATAGATAAAAAAAAAAAAAGCCATTTTGAAGAAATGGTGGGGGGAAATGACAAGCTATGTTCTGGAACGCTCTTTGGGATTTATAATATAAATAGGTTAGAGGCCAAATATACGAGGTTTTTGTGTTTTTATTTTCCAGTCTTGCTTCTTTTTACATGATTTGAACTGTTAACGTGAAATGTTAAAGCCGTATTCCAGAGGACGATGTTCTTACCATGGTATAACCAAGGGGTTTTAGATAGGATTTCCCACTTGATGCTCTTTGCCTTCGTCGCCGTTCGTCTTTATTATATTACTACAGTCAGCTTCTGTGGACTACCAAGATGACACCACTTTTCAAAACACAGACACTCGTTCTAAGCTATCACGTTTTAATATGAATTCTCTTTGTTAACAATGTCAATACCATAAATAAGGCTGGGCAAAAGACCCCTTTTTCTAATAGAGTTTGATGCTGCGGACCTTGGAAGATAGAGAATCCGAATGCTGGTAACAGTTGGTAGAAAGTGTAGCATTTGGGACGTGGAAGACTGGAAAAGAAGAGGCATTATAATGTTCTGGAGGATAGGTTTTCTACCTTTTTAAAATACCGTGGTGCTGTCTTTGTTTTGATTTGGGATCTCAGGGCAGTATACTGCCTGTTCTCTCTTCAGCTGCAGAGGATGGTAGTGAAGATGATTTTTCAAGTTGTAGAGCAACATGCTAATAGGATATTGTTGTGGTGGTCCAGTTTGTATGGTGTTCGAGTTACAGGTTTTCCTGCTATGCTCACTAAATATGTATCCCTGAGTGATTTTAAAACTATTAGGTAGGAAAGCTTTGTTTGTGGAAATACATGAATTTCACTTGCTGTCAGCACGATTCTGTGAAAGTATCTTTTACAAATAGACTGGCGTATAAGCTTGTGTTTCTGAATGTTGGAATGTGAACTATTTCATAAGAAATACTTATCTCTCCTTTTCTTCTTGAATATCTTACAGTAGGTTGCCAGCCTCCAATTAAAAAGAGAAAACCCTCTGTATTTTTTTGTGGTGTACTTGGAAATGTATAATATAAATGAAGAAAAAAATAAGTACTTTTGATACAGGCAAAAGCAAACATCAAGTTGCTAAGGATTATCAGGTTAAAAGGTATAAATCACAGGTTAAAACCAAAGTTTCTGTTTCAAGCATGACATATAGATGAATGTAAATGTCAGTTTAGGACTCAGTAATTGGTTCGTTAGTATGTGGTGATAGTTTACCTGCTTGTGAGATACCTTAGAGCTGAGGTCAGAGAGAGAACAGTAAAACAGTACCTTACATAGTACAAAACACATCTTGCTTTCGCAACGTGAGAAAAAATTGAAGTCCTTGGTATACACTTAAGTCTCCAGTTTTTATAAATCAAGCATTTTTAATGTCAGAGACCCTCAGTAGAATTAATATGAATCCAGACTCAAAACTGCGCTGCAGAATTCTCTGCTTTAAATTCTCTTCCCAAAGAAAACTAGTCCAGGCCATGGAGAGATTTAAAACTTGGAAATAATTAATGTAATAGAGAGACCAGGATACTTTATTAAAAACCAGTGCTTGCTGGGTGTGGCGCTGAATCCCTACAATCCCTGGTGGCCAAGGCAGGTGGATCTCTTGAGTTCGAGGCCAGTCTGGCCCACTTAGCTAGTTCTGGAGAGCCCTGTTTGAAAAACAGAGAAGCCCTGTTTGAAAAACCAAACCAACTACCCAAACAAAAATCTGAATGCTAGATTTTTTAATGAAAACAAACTTACTATTACAAAATTCAGATACATTACTGATGCGTAAACTATGTTAATGAACACTTGTAACACTTTCAAGTCCTCACCTTGTAGCTGTTAACTTTGGAAGTCTTTACTTCTTTGATTTGGAGAAGAGATTTTTTTTTTTCTTAAAACAGAGTTTGCTATTCAAAAGGTCCTAAAAATATCGTCAGAAGAAAATTTCTCTCAAAATGGCTATTTGAATTATAAATTCTGAGTCAATTGGATTACTACTACTGCAGGAAAAGTAATTTCTGCCTTAGGAAACAGTCCAGTTAACTATTGTTGTCCTGTCTTAAGGATATATTTGGAGTAATGTAAATAAATGTCTGGGATTTAAGCACCTGTATTTTGAGTGTGTGAGATTTGAAAATATTTTTTTAAGTAGCATTTTCAAACTTGAATGTGAATTTTTGACTGATTGGCTTGATCATTTGCTAGCTGAACATAGTGATTCCTTATACAAGTCACTTTATTTTTTTCATGTGAGTGAGGAAGTTACTTTTTAGAATTCTTGGTTCTTTCAAACTCACTAATTTTTTTTTTTACATCTATTTGTGTGTGTGTGTATACGTGTGTATTCAAACGCCATGGTGTGAGTACTTATGTGTACTCAAGCACCATGCGTGCTCTCTCTCCCCTCCCCCTCTGTGTGTGTACATGACTACTCATGTACACATGTTTGGAGGTCAGAGGGACTCCTTCCACCTTGTGGGTTCCTGGGACCCAGGTCATCAAGCCAGGCAGCAAGTGCCTTTACTAGCTAAACCTTCTCATTGGCACTAAAGGTTCTCTCTCTCTCTCTCTCTCTCTCTCTCTCTCTCTCTCTTTCTCTCTCCCTCTCTCTCTCTCTCTTTTTTGTTGTGAGCCTATCCTTTGAAGATTGAGCCATCTCTCCAGACCCCTAAACTCATTTTTAAAAGTCTTGAACATTACTTTGATGCATTATTATTTGAACATTTTTGATGTGTCTCAAGCATTATCATTGTAGGAAAACATTTATAATAACATTCTAGTAATTTGTGGAAAAAAGGCAATATGAATAAAGTATGGGATAATGTCTTTTTCGTTTATATCTGCTTGGGTGTGACTTCTCAGGAAACTGACTTCATAGAAAATCCTGCTGAGGACCTGACTCAGGTGAGGAACTGGATGCTACCCAGAATCCACAGCTCAACTTTTGCCTCTTTGCTTGATGTAGCTCCCTTCTTGCCGAGCTTAGTTGAGACCCTCCACAGTTTTCTCAGCACCTGGTTAAACAATTACCCTTTGAAAGAGATTCCCTGCAGAGATGCAGAGGAGGGGTAAGAAGAAGAGTAAGGTGTTGACAGAAATTCTAAGTCATTGAACAAAGTAGACCTAACAGACTGTAGAGGCAGCTGCGTGCTTTCAAGATCACTGTAAGGAACTCTACTACTTTCTTGTACATTTTCCTCCTATTTGGTGAGTGATTGTGCAGATTGGTGTAGATAGTACCATGAAATCAGGTGAGTTCTTTTTTATATAATTCTGGAATTCTACATGACTTACAGGTGCTTATTTAGTTGATTTATTCTTATGTCTTATAAACCTAGCTGTACTGAACTATTATAATTAGTAGATTATTAAATATTTTGAAATGAGTATCACTTTGTAAACTATAGCACTTAACTCAGATAATAAAAAAATGAGAATCTTGTTCATTCTTTTAGTTAAACATTAAAAAAAAATTTTAAGATTGTATAAGACCTATTCAATTATAATTGTTAGAGATTTCTGGTAATGCTAATCACAAACAAAATTGGCCACTTTAATCCATATTTGAAGTCCTGAATAGAAAGCTTTACTAGTTTTATGTATTATATTTGACTAAAGTCAAATCAGCACATTAGGAACAGACAGGAACCCTCTCATGTCTAGAAGAGTATGGAGAAGCTACTATGTGTGTATCAACCTATTCTGTGTGCCTTTGTTAAAGTAGGAGTACCCTCCAGAAACTCAGAAAACAAGAAGCAACAAATATGTAAACATAAATTGAACATAAAATTATTAGGCTAATGCAGAAATTTGTGTAAGATATAGTAACAACTTCAAAAGGAGGATGTGATGGCCACCTCAACGGGGAAATCCAGGGAAGGCTTCAAGAAGGAAGTATGGATCAAGTAATTTAAAATTTTTTAAGAATTAAAATTTTTGAATAGAGGAACAGTTACAAAGTAATTGACAAATGAGAGCACCTTCTCTCTGCAGGGCAGCTTAGCAGTGTATTGCAATACACCAAGGAACTGGTGCATTGAACTGTTCCTTTTTGACCCATTAGTTCTAGTTTCAGGGATTTAAATCTATGAACATAAATTTTTTTGGCAAATCTGTTTATCTTTTGAATCCATCTACTTTTCATTATCTGTCACCATCCGGTGCACGCTCCTAGCATTTTTGATAGCATTTACTACAATAGCCTACTAATCTTGGTTTAGTCCCAACCTACTCTGCTCCTTCTAATCTGATTTCTACACTGGAATCAGATTTTTTTCAAAATGCAAACCTGATTACATCACCCTATATGCTTTAGTACCTTTCAGTTAACTTAGAGTACAGACAAAGTTCCTTGTCTTAATGTGGTGTCAACCACCTGTCCACAAGGTCTTGCATAGTGTGGCCTTACCTTTCTGTTCAGTCATGGTTTGAGCCGCCATATTCTTCTTGCCTTGCTCTTTGTATTCCAGCCATATTAGCACTATGTTAGCCCCTTCTTGCTAGGCTCCCTCCCACAATGAGGGTTGTA
>NW_021604635.1:4243185-4256982 GCF_004785775.1 Grammomys surdaster | reverse complement strand
AAGTTTAAAGCTCTGTTGTAGCATTGCTGTAGTGATTATTCTGCATATGTTGGAGATTAATGTTTAGTTTTTCCTCATTGTAACCTCCAGAAATGCTAATAGTGGTTTTTGTTGTTGTTCACAATTATAGACCTATACATACCAGCATGCTTGAAACATGAGCATTCATTGCAAAGATTAATCAATGGATGATAGTCATCACTGAAAATCTAATAATTGAGAAGTAATTTCATAAATGGAGCATATTATCTGTTGTGAAAGTTTCACTTACAAAATAGTCATTTAAGTGCAGAAAAATTTATTGAAAAATAAAAGTTGGTTCTCTGCAGAAAGTGTTTTGTATTTTTCAGATTTTTCTGCAGGTAACGTATATTGACTTAATATTTTGTAAAAGCCTGCTCACACACTTGTAAAGAAAAAGCCAATTTCCTAGATGTGTTTCAGAAGCATAGTAAGAAAAAGGTATGAAAATCATTAGGGTCTTAAATAAATATCCACTAAAGTGCATAATTTCATTATGGTGTTTTGATCTTGATTATTAATTGAGAAAATGTCAAGAGCATTTTTTTATAAAGCAAACTAGCAATTTTTAGTTGACATATCCATTTGTTTGTGAAGTTGTTTTAATTTTAAAAGTGTGGAGTGGGTGAATGAAGATGTGCTTTCTTGTAATGAGTGTGGAGTGGGTGAATGAAGACATGCTTTCTTGTAATGAGTGTCAGACTCTGGAGCTTGTATGTACTAGGTGAGTGCTCTACAGCTGAGTTCTAGCCCCGGGACTTAACGTGTTTTTGTATGTACTAGGTGAGTGCTCTACAGCTGAGTTCTAGCCCCAGGACTTAACGTGTTTTTGTATGTACTAGGTGAGTGCTCTACAGCCGAGTTCTAGCCCCAGGACTTAACGTGTTTTTGTATGTACTAGGTGAGTGCTCTACAGCTGAGTTCTAGCCCCAGGACTTAACATGTTTTTGAACCTGGCATGATTTTGACACAGGATAACGGTGTAACAGAGTAAAACTCAGAAATGAACTCTCATATGTTAGCACTTTAAAACAAAGACTATTTTTGATTTATAGTTGAGAAATGATTATATAGTAATGATCTTTTTAGATAGATTGCTACTATTCTGGACAAAAAATAAGTTGGCTTCCAGAGTTGTTAAAAGCATGTGAAATAAGAAACAGGATAATGTTTTTGATGTAGTTTAGGAACGATAAATGGCTTTCAGAGTATGAAAAAACAGCTCTGAAGCTAGATTCTGAATTTTATAACACAAGTAAAACTCCATTTGTGGAAAAAATCACAAAAGGTAAATAAAACTAGTAAGCTCATTTGTACTTCTGAAAGGGGGCCACTTTCTTCCCAGTAAATAGCTCCTACCACTAGAGAAGTGAACAAAGACAATTATGTGAAAAGCGTTATATATAATAGTATGTCTTATAAGGTTATAATTATAGCTACAGCGTATCCCATCATCTGCCATGTTTGCAAAGCTATTTAGGATAAGTTGCGAATGGTAAAGAGAGAGAATGCCAGTCTCAGACATTGTTGCTAAGATTATAAAGTCCTTGTGCCCTATGTAAAGCAGTTTGGAAATGTTCAAAATTAAAAGTTCACTTTTAATCATCAGTTCCACTGAAGGCTTTTATGCTTCACATTTTCCATATGTGTCAAATGAAATATAAGACTATATGTGGCAGCATTGTGATAAAATAATGTCTGTACAGCAGTAGTGCCATGTCTTAGGAGAAGGGCAAAGTGAAAGACTGGTGTGTGTTTCAGATAGACATAACAGAATGTAATGCATATGTACTATTGTCTTCAGACATATAGGAAAATTTGGTGACAGTGATTGCTGCCAGTGATTAAAGTTGGTTAAGTTGTAGTTACAGGAATCAGTAAAGCAGAAGAGAAGGAACAGGATCTAATATTTGCTGTGAACAGTTGCAAAATGATTGTTACAGTACTGTTTAACGTTTTATTTTGTTAGTGATCTTTTAATCAGAGCCTTTAATTGATGGGTGTGGCTCCTTGGAGGGTGGCCATAGAGAATTAGAGAATCCAAAAAGGAGGCTTTGGGGGCGGGTGGGGTTTACCAATAAATACCAGGGTGAGTAATACTTTTATTAGATATCTGAAGTGCATTAAGGTGCTTTACTAATTGGAATGACGTCAGCCAAGACATCATCAGCCACAGCTTGAGGAGTAGAGATTTGTGGAGCTGCTCTGAGCTTGTATTCCAAGTACCTGAGGAGCATGGCATCCAGTGCAAGGTGCAGCTCACTGATTACGACAAGGAAGCAAAGGGTGCCTGGGGAGGCAGAGACGGGGTGGGGAAAGACCACCTCTAGGTCCACATCTCAATCCTGCTTGCCATGTGCGTTGATAGACCATCTTAGATGGCTGCAAGGTAACTATCTAATAGAATGTGTATGTCCCTTTAAAAAAATCATTCTTGATGTGAAGTTTGGATTTAAAATACATACATACTATGAATTTTTGCATTTTATACATATATCAAGACTATTGTAATACTATAAATTTTACCTTTTCTTCATGTATATTTCCCACTAGCCATCATGCAGATGTTCTGTGTATTCTTCTGTTGTCCAAAGTGTTAAATACCAGTAACATACTGAGGGTGGAGAAACACCATTCTAGACGTCATTATACATATGTGTATATGCATATATGAGACTGTGGCAACATATGCATATATTATATATAATACATGTAAATATTCACACATGAGTTTTAGACAGGCAGCTTTAGGCTGTGTCCAGTAGTTGGTTAGTATGGGGCAAGATATGACAACTGTGACTCTTGACAGATTTCACTACTTCACATTGGCCCTTTCTCTCTCAAATTTGAAGGTACATAGTGGGATGATATTGATGACAATTGAAAGACAAGATACAGAACATTGGAAGAATTACTAATTTCTTGTACATAGTTTAAAATGTGTCTAGAATATAATTGTAGAATAGATTTGAGTAAGCTTTCTGTGTGTGTGTGTGTGTGTGTGTGTATGATGATTGTTCTCTGAGAATAAGTAAAACTTACATATAATGAAGAGTCTAGGACAACTATAAATGCAAATCAATATTAGAATTAAACACAATCAAAAATGTTTTAGACTTCTCAGATTCCTTTTCTGGTATGCATTTTCCTCTGACTTTTCATTGAAATAGAATCCATTCAGTTAATATAAAGAAAATAAAAATAAAATAAAAAAAAGGTTGCCATGTAAGTGGGTCGCGTTTAAACAGTGTAGGCTGCCATCAGCTGTAGTTGTTTCAGAAGAATACCTATAAATGTGAGGAGTGTGATACCGATGTGCTGTGGGGGGGCCAATGTGCTGTGGGGGCCGATGTGCTGTGGGGGACCGATGTGCTGTGGGGGCCGATGTGCTGTGGGGGGGATGTCACTTTGGTACCTAGCTGCTACTTTAACACTAGAGTGGCATGAAATAGTAGGAGATAATGTGAATTAAGATACAGTGAACTTTTAATATAATTATGTTAATTTGCAGTTGCCACGCAAATATAAAGAATACAGAAATGGGTATTTTAGACAATTTTAGACTCACTATCTAGACATGCTATAGGTGCATTAGGGGACCAGAACAAATTAGAAGTAATTGAGACTCCAGTTACAATCCTTTAACCTTTTGGTGGTTTTTAAAAAATTATTCATTTGAAGATATCCAGATGGCCCCATGTTTTTTCTGGTTTTTACAGATTTTTTAAAAAGTATTCCAAATTATTTAAATGAAAACTCTGATTGTTTAATTAGTATTGGGAAACTGGACTGTTTTCTGCAGCAGAAATTGCATATGTCTAGCAAGTGACTTCTGAAGCACATGGATAGTCCTCGTCAATCAGAAATTATTTACATGTATTTTCTGGCCAATTCTCTTTTAGTTTTAGGTTAGGTGAGAGTTTTGGGAAATGCTAAGAATTTGAAGTCAGTTTCCTTGGGTAATTACTGAATTTTCTTGGGTTCAGAGAACATTATCTATATTAACAGATAAATGTTACTTCAGAAATGCCTTGTCTAATAATAACAGTTTGTAAAAGTTTTCTAATTTTTCTTACACTTCTTACAATTGCCAAGAAAGTATAACAAGAATTAAAAGAAGTATTTTAGTTTGCATATACATATATTTACATTTAAAAGTAACTTTTATATTAAATTAGGTTTGTTTAAGATGTGAAATAGATGGCTTTGTAAGTAAGAATACATGTTGCTATGTGAAAGAATGTAAAGTTAAAAACATGTTGGCATACTCCTAGTTTCTCAGAACAAGAAAATGACTAATCTAAATTTCATTTCAGAATAAAAACCAAGACAAGCCACATAAAAGCAACCTAAAAATTAAACTGTCATCATATTATTTGTTTTAAAACTATGGAATAATATATCTGAGGAAGATTACTCTCAAAATTGTTTTTCTCAATTTCAAGTAAGTAATTTATTTTGGTTAATATATTGGGGGTAAGGGGGGTGGGTGATTCTTGGCATTGAAGTGGGTGCTCATCCTTAAAAGAACAGCTCTGATATCAAGTTCTCCACGCTGCTGGCTCCTTCTCCCACTCCCATAGTTTATCTCCTTGCTTGTCTTAAGCCTGCCCTTTCCCCACACAGCTATTAAAGGACCTACTGCCTTGACTATTGTTTGTAGGGATAGCCACATAGTACTATCCCCAGGTAAACCCCTCACCCCCCGCCCTCAATAACTCCTCCATCCTACTGCCTTCTGTGCTGAGATACCCTGGGAAGTTACTTTACTTCTATGTACCTTAATCTCCTTTTCTGCAAAACAAGTTTTAATGATTTCTACCTCACAGGATAATTACTGAAATATAACCAGCAAGTGTCTGCCATATATAGTAGCATAATGTTACCCTCTTTAATACTTGTCTCTAGAATCTCTTGTTACCTCATATGTACTAAGTGCTCTTTAAAATGTTCAAATTGAAGGGAACTGGACAATGCACGTGTAGCATTTATGTCTTCCCCACATTAGCATAAAGTAGATGGATCCTGTGCACACTATGGGTAGGGTCTTTGTAGTTCGTCAGTGACTCATGTCCATAGATGAGATAGTTACCTATTTAAAACACCTCTTAAAAGTTGGCCAATTTTTATAATCACCCATCCAGGCATAACTTAAAGCAACCAAAAACTTGCTTTTAGGGCAGGGAAATGTCCATGTCTGATCTTTCCGTGAAAGGGGGCAGTGGTAAACCATTGGTTAGGAAGTAACTACAGTTTCCCAATGCTGCAGATTAGGTTGAATGTATTATTTCTTTGAAGGAGCCTTATTTTCCAAAACCATTAGTGTAGTGCTTTAAAAAATACATAAATTATGGTAGAACATATTAAAAGCGTATGCCAATGTCACAATAAAGGTGACTTGTCACAAGGGATTTATTGCTTTGCTTGTTTTTGCCATTTATGAATTTATAGTACACGTACAAAAAATGAAACCTCTGGTTTTAAAACCTATTTAAGATTGTGGAATATAGGCCAAATGATTCATTATTCAGTAGTACTTCAATTGTCTTCACCGTATGTTTGTAAATATATTTCTAAGTCCCCCCATCCCCAAATTCTAAGTCTCCCCACCCCCAAATGAGAAAGATCATATTTTGGTTGATTACACTTAAGGTTTTTAAAATAGAAAACATACATTAATTAACTGCTTTAATATTATTTTTAGTAACAGGTTTTGGGCTACTTATTGATCTTTACTGTATACCATTTTCCAAGTAATTTAGTCTCTATCTGCTTTCCCACTTTACACTGGAGGAAATGAGATGTGAGGAGGCTAATTGACTTACATCTGAGAGTGTAGCGTGTTTGCCTCATAGCAAGTGAGGGCGGGCACATGAGAGAATGAGTGGGTGCTAACTTAGTTCCCACTAGACAAAGCAAGCACAAAAGCAAGATAGGAGAGCTTTCAGAATACAGTAATAGTTACTGTTGGTACATGACAGTGACTGTGAGCATGTTCTTAGTCACAGTAACAGGTACACTTGTTATTCCTATTGATCCATTTGTTTCTAAACAATACTACCCTCAACATTCCGTGATCATTTAGACTGAAGTACTTTATATAAATGTTTTTTATAAGGAAATCGGTCTTTAGAGTTAATCAAATAGAAAATATTTTTTATAAGTTTAGTATAACTACTGCTTCTCTGTGGGCTTGCTTATATGTCTGCTATCAGTGGATAGGCCAAGTGGTTAGTCAGTAATATCTATTTGCTGTGGAATTTGGTACTGGCTGTTGGCTAGGGTACCATAGAACCATGTGTTTCTGGGAGGCTAGAAACTTCACCTGAAGTTAACACTAGAGTTTACAGGAGCAACAAGTAAAGGCAAGTCCCATGTTGTTTTGTTTGATGGTCCAAAACAAACCACAGGGTCTGTCTTTAGGGCTTTCTAAGGATGTATGGCTAATTAGGGGTCATTATTATAATTTGTTATACTGTTTCTGGCTGACTCATTTTTCCAAAGTATGCTAACAGTATGACATTACCACCTTTTAAAAATAAGTAGTACTTTTAAAATTTTTTAAAAAATAATATTAGAGGTTGAACCTTGTATGTGATAGGCACATGCTGAGCTCTCCTCTCAGCTGGAGATGTTTATATAAGTAATATATTCGATGGTTCATGTAATTCTTTCTGTTCCTCACTTTTGTTCTATTCTTCTTCTGTGTCCCATTCACAAATACTTACATCATGTACTAACTGTGCAGAAAGTATTAGATAGGTAGTAAGTGGAATAAGAAAGACTACTGTAGTCATCCAAGTCTTAAAGTTCCCTGTCTGCCTTCAGAGACCTGAGAAAGCAGATACTTACTAATTCTAAGAAATGACCCTAGACCATATATATTTAAAAAAATGTTTTACCAGGCATTCTTAAATTATAAAAATTGTAATATATAGGTTATTTAATCTGTACTGCTACCAGTAGTGAGACCATATGCTAAAGAGTATGTTCTCAAGTGTTTTATCATCAATCTGATGAGTAAAAATACAGATCTCAGTACAGTATAAATTTACATTTCTTCTTCTCCTCCTTCTCCTTCTTTTTCTTCTTCCTCCTCCTCCTCTTCTTCCTCCTCCTCCTCCTCTTCCTCCTCATTATTGATATTAATATGTGTGTGTATTTGACTTAGGGTTTTACTGCTGTGAACAGACACCATGACCAAGACAACTCTTATAAGGACAACATTTAATTTCGGGCTGGCTTAGAGATTCAGAGGTTCAGTCTGTTATCATCAAGGCAGGAGCATGGCAGCATCCAGGCAGACATGGTGCAGAAGGAGCCGAGAGTTCTACATCTTCATCTGAAGGCTGCTAGAAGACTGGCTTCCAAGCAGCTAGGTTGAGGGTCTTAAGCTCACACCTACAGTAACACACCTACTCCAACAAGGCTACACCTAATAGTGCCACTTCTTGGGCCAAGCATATTCAAACCATCATGGTGTTTATGCCTATGCATTTTCCACAGCATGTATGATACAGATTGGAGGACAGACAACTTTGTGGAGTCAGATTTTCTCTTTCATTTTTACATGGGTTCTCAGGATCCAACTTGAGCACCAGGCTTGCATAGCAAGTACCTTTACCTGCTGATCTGGCTCCGGATTCCTATATTCTTTCGTTGTTGTAAGACTGGCTTTCCATATGCTTGAGAATCATTCAATGTGTTTAGACAGTGTTTTGTGTAGCACAGGCTGTCCTGGAATTCACTATTTAGTGACTCTGAACTTGATTGTCCTGCCCCTACCTCCTAAGTGCTGGAATTCCAGCCATTCGCCACTAGACCTGGTTTATGTGGTGGTGGGGGGGTCAAACCTGGAGCTAGTTAAGCATTTTGCAAACTGAGATACATCCTTGGTCCATGTGGTTTTTGTTGTTGCTGTTGTTTTTTAAATATACTATTTCTCTTTCACTCATTTTCTTGTTGGAAGTCTTGGTTCTGAGATGTTCTTTACATGTTAGGAAAATTGGCTTGTATCTATTAGTTGTTTTACAGTAAATGTTCTTTACTTAAGTAGTAATTTTTAAAATTTTATAAATTTGTGTGTGTGTGTGTGTTAAATGAACCTTTTAAAACACATTTTGATGAAGTTATACCTGAATACTTGGGAGAGGAATGAAAAGATAAAAGATCTAACATGGGCATTTTTTATTTGGAGAGTTCATCTTCACTCCGTCACTATAGGATGGGTGTGGAATTTTCACACTTAGTGTGCGTGCCAATGCCCAAAATATTTTGGGATTGTGGAGCCTTGCAGGTTTCAGGTTTCACAGTAGAGATCCTGAACCTGTAGGAACAATGGCAGTTTCTGGTGCCCCCGGCTTTGTAAGACCACTATAAGTATTCAGTGCTCTAAAACGACATGCTCTCTTAAAAATTAGCTTTTTTAGTGGACACAACTTCCTTAAATCTGCCTTACATCCAAGAATTTTGAGTTAACACAAATTGACTTTGACGGAGGTGGGGAAGAAAAGGAGGACACAGAGTTAAGAGTGAAGCGGGTGTGGCTCCTGGTCGGTGGAGGGGTGCAGACAATCAAATAGGAGTAAAACTCTCAGATAATTTTTAAAAAGATTATTTCTTAAATAACAACAAAGATAGCGTACATATTCCATTAAACCAGCTTAGATTCCACTGCACACACTGATTTGCTCTAGGGCAGCACCACTATTCATTCCCATGTTTTAAGTTCTAGTTGCTTTCTTGGTTTATCTGTGGTAGCAAGTTGCCCAGTCTACAAGACTGGACTTGAACTTGCTGTGGTGCCCACGGTTCAGTTTGCTCTTCCTTCCTCCCGACTCTTCAGTTACACTGTGCTTTAGTACTCCCAGCTTGGCCTCCAAGTTTATTACCTTAGTTTCTTCAATATGTTTTCAGATACTATTTTGGGGTGATTGTGAATGTGTAATGTTTTTCTGAACCCTAGGCTATCTGAGAGAATGACTTGCTGTGTGTGCGTATTACTGACTGGCAAGCTAATGTACATCTTAGTGTGCCTATGTCCTAGAGTTTTTTAAAAAAATTCTCTTGAATATTTTAATGATATCTTTACTCTTTCTTTTTTTTAAGTTGTGTGTTTGTGTGTCAGAATAAAAATGCAGGTCAGAGGATGACTTGTGGGAGTTCTTTGTTTCTACCTCGTGAGTCCTGGGATGTTGAACAGAGGGTATCAATATTAGGAGCCATCTCACTGGCCTTTTAATTCTGACTGGGCTAAAGAAACTCCTTTTGATACAAAGATGCAGATAGTTTTTAGTTTGGGATTCTTTTATTTTCGTGATATTTATTCCTTTTCGTGACATTTTAATATAAAAGTAAATAGTAAGTAGTTTTAAAAGTACTATGTTACTTGTGGATTGGATAACAATTCTTTCCTTCTTAAACAAATCCTGTACCATTTTCACTGTCTCTTTTTTATTTTTTAATTAATTGATTAATTAATTATTTTTTTGAGACAAGATTTCTCTGTGTAGCCCCAGTTGTCCTGGAACTTGCTGTATACACCAGGATAGCCTCAAACTCAGAGATCCACAATAGGATCCAAGGTGTATGTCACCATGCCTGGCCTCACTGTCTTATTTTTAAGCATTTATCTTCTCAGGTTTTTAAATTATTTATTTATTTATTTTGTTTTTTAATATTTATTTATTTTTGTTTTTTCAAGACAGGGTTTCTCTGTGTAGCCCGGGCTGTCCTGGAACTCACTCTGTAGACCAGGCTGGCCTTGAACTCAGAAATCTGCCTGCGCCAGGCGGTGGTGGGGCACGCCTTTAATCCCAGCACTTGGGAGGCAGAGGCAGGCGGATTTCTGAGTTTGAGGCCACCCTGGTCTACAGAGTGAGTTCCAGGACAGCCCGGGCTATACAGAGAGACCTTGTCTCGAAAAACAAAACAAAACAAAACAGAAATCTACCTGCCTCTGCCTCCCGTGCTGGGATTAAAGGCGTGCACCACCACTGCCTGACTAAATTTTTTATTATATTTATCTATTTAGTGTGCATGAGTGCACATGTGCCGGGACACACATATAAGTCAGACCACAGCTTGCTGGAGTTGGTTTTCTTCCTTAGTGTGGGCCATCTCTTGAGTCCTGAGTCCCATTTTTACTCCTACTGCTAGTTTTTAATTTCTGCATAATTAATAAGCACTTTTATTGTTTACTACATTACTGATTTAGTTTTCAACAATCTGTTCTTTTTCATTCCCAATGTAGTTTTTCATTTATTTTTACTCCTCTCTCTTTCATAGCAATTAATTTTTATACCTTAGTTCTACATGTCTGTTGTCTTTTATTTCTTCTTGGCCTTTTCAGTTTATTTGCTTTCCTCATGACAGATAACTAACAGAAATCTTAAAAATTTTACTTTCATGTGTGTGTGTCTGTGGGTATGTGTACCATGCTCATGTGTGTATGTGCATATATGCATGCATATGTTGGTGTGTGTGTGAAGGCCAGAGATCAGCATTGGATGTCTTTCTTCATTGCTTCTATTTCTGTTTGAGGCAGGTCTCTGAAGGATCTGCCTGTCCCTCTCCGTCTCTCGCCAGCACAGGGGTTATACATGTGCATAGCCACGCCTGGCTTCTGAGGTGGGTTTTGGGAATCTAGGCTAAGTTCTTCGTGCTCATGCAGCAGGCACTGTACACACTGAGCCGGCTCTCCAGCCCAGTTGGACTGTGAACATAAAGCAGGCACAGTCTGCATTTCTTCTTTTTTTTAATGGTAAATCACCACAATTCTCTGTGTGGGGGGCAGGGGAGTGCAGATGTGCACGCAGTGCTCATGCATTGGTGTGCTCACCTTTTTATTTGTATAACTGAAGGCCAGAAGTCAATTTCAAGTGTTCCATAGGAAAACTGTCCACCTTGGTATTGGAGTTGGAGGCATGGTCTCTCACTGAGACCCGACCGAGGCTTGCTGGCTAGGCTATGATAGCTGGCCATGGAGTCAAAAGGATCCTCTTTTCTCCATGTTCCACAAGGTGGGCATGTGCCACCATGCTTACTTTGTATAGAGATCCGGAAAGTTGTACTCGGGTCCTTTGTGTGGCAAATACCTTATGAACTAAGCTATCTCATTAGCCCATCTGAGAGTCTTTTCTTTGGCAGCTTTATAAAGATAATTTATTGGACTGGTAAGAAACTTGCCACGAAACCTGAGTACCACCCAAGCTTGATCCCTGAGACCTACATGATGGATGGAGAGAAGCGACTCCCACAGGTTATTTCTATCTTCTGACCGTCGCATGTGTGCCTTTACTTGTACGTGTGAGCACACACAGTCGCTGATTCTTTGTAAAAGTTCCATTCCAGACAGATCCGTCTGTGAACAGTGACCTAATGTCTCCAATAGATAGGCTGTATGTGGTCTACTTTTCATCCTTGTTTTCTACTTACAGGGTGATAAAATTGCCCTGCCTTCTTTGTAGTGTTAATGATTATGTACAGCCCACTTAGACAAAAACATTCATCTGTTTGTTGTTTCTCTATTGGACTACGAGTTATTTTCCCTCTGTTGCTCTGTACACTGCTTTGGTATGTAGGAGCCAGTATATTCCTTGGTAACCTAAGACGCTCTGTGTTGTGTCTGTTAAATGAGAGCCTCTAAATTGCAAATGTCCTTAAAAGTAATGGAAGCTAATTTATTTAGTCCTTACTTTAATTTTTAGTGTTTTTGAGACAGTGTCTCCTCACTCCAGGCCAGGCTTGTTTGAAACCACAGTGTAGCTCTGGATGACCTTGACCTCACAGCAATCCTCATGCCTCAGTCTCCCATTGGTAGAATTCAGGCATGAACCACTATACTTGGCTTACTTATTTTTTCGAAAGCTATAGAAAAAGCTGTGTTCTATCAATAATAAGATGACCTTAGCAAGTTATTAGAAAGGTTTTAGTAAGAATTTTTCCCCCTTGCTGGAGCAGACTGTTGTGTCTTGAAGGGAACAGAATATGTATTATATTTTATTGTATTCAAAGACGAATTTTTATTTTCATTATGTGTACACATGAGCACGTGTGTGAATTCAGGTGCATTAGATCCCTTGAAGCTGGAGTTACAGGTCTTTTGAGCTTTTGATGTGCTGAGAATTTGGGTCTTCTCTGTGAAAGTTATATGCACTTTTAATCACTGTGCCTTCTTTCTAGCCCCTCATAAATATTTTAATGAAAAATTGATAGAAGAGTTATTTTATATTCATCCATTATAGTAAGCGTATTTCCTCCCCATGTTTTTGTACACCAGCAGTTGGAATGTGTATGCCTTCTTTAGTTGTCAGTGTTTTGCTTGACTGTCTGGGAAGGTCTTGCTATGTAGTTCAGGCTGGCCTTGAACTTTTGATCTTGTCTAGCCTCCAGGGTCCTGAGGTTATAGGTGCCATCTAAGTCTATGGTTACTATTGCTCTAACGAAACACTGTGACAAAAAGCAAGTCGGAGAGGAAAGGGTTTATCTGGCTTACACTTCCACATTGTAGACCATCATTCAAAGACGGCAGGACAGGAACTCAAACAGGACAGGAAGCTGGAGGCAGGAGCTGATGCAGAGGCTATGGAGGGGTGCTGCTTAGTGGCTTGCTCATCATGGCTTGCTCAATCTGCTTTCTTAGAGAACCACAGTGGACTGGGCCCTCCCCATCAGTCGCTAATTAGGAAAATACCCTTCAGACTTACCCATAGCCTCATGGTGATATTTCCCTAATTGAGGTCCCCTTCCCAGATGACTTCAGTTTGTGTCACATTTACATAACACTAGCCAGCACAAGTACACACCAGTGTGTCTGACTTTTACTTTCTTTGTAGTACAGAAATAAGTAGTTTATGATGTGTTAAAATCACTAGCAGTTTTGATGAATGAAATATATCAATAGATGTTTTACTTGGTTTTATTCTACGTTGATTTTTGTTTGTTTGTTTCTTGTAAAAATAGGACCAATATTAGCCTTTCTTCTCTTAAGACCATTGTGGCTTTAGGTTAACTTGGTAGCTTTATTCAGCTGGGATTGTGATAAGGTAAAATGTCAGTTATATATCCATGCTCCATTAATTTTTTTAATGATTCATAATTAGTAAATTATATAAAAATGAGGAAGATTATGGATGAACTGTAATTCTGGGGGACAGAGTTCTAGCTTTAGGCCTTCCTGGGTGTGACAGCTCTTATAATTGAACAAGCCCTTTGCTGAAGCCTTGGCAGCAGCAAAAATTTCTGTGTGCTCTTTGGTGCCCCAAACCTGAATTGATAACACACCAATCCTTGTGCTCTCATCTTTTTACACTTGGTTTGTCTCCTGAGGGGGCAAAAGGAAATAGTTCCTGAGTAGCTTTGAGAATTACTGAAAAGAATAATACTGTCGTGCTGTTTCATGTTCTACATCTTACCAAGAAGTGTAAGTAATATCTGTTGGGTCCTGTTTGTGTTCAATCCAAAGGGACTAGTTATATCTGTTTATCATGTTGTTATTTGTTTTAATGTTTGACTGTAGAATGAATATGGGTTTGTATTTATTCTCCACAAGAATTTAAATTTATAAATATCCGCACATGGATCCAAAAATTTCTCCAAAATGGATGTACCAAGGTATGTACCTGACAGTGTATAAGATCCATCATGTTCCACATCCTCACCATCATTTATGACTGTCAGACTTGAGGTTTTACGTTAGTTCTTCTTTTTAAAACTTTTAATTACCTATGAGTGTATGTGACTGTGTGAGCATATGTCATGTATGTACAGATCTCT
>NW_021604635.1:4226303-4243175 GCF_004785775.1 Grammomys surdaster | reverse complement strand
GAGTGTATGTGACTGTGTGAGCATATGTCATGTATGTACAGATCTCTGCAGAGGGAGTGTATGTGACTGTGTGAGCATGTGTCATGTATGTACAGATCTCTGCAGAGGCATTGGTCATGAGATTCCTGTACACCCACTGAATAAGGAGGAATTGATTAAGGCTAAATACTAATCTGAAGTGCTCTAAAGTCTCTTGAGCATGATTTAGGTACTCAAAAGTTTAAGATTTTGTATTTTCTGTTAAGGAATGAATGCTCAACTTGTATATAATGTTATAGCAAAAAAAAAAATACTAATGAACTAAATGTTCAAATGTATTGAATGATTATTTATAATACCATCTGTATGGTCACCAAAAGATTTAAGAATCAAAGGAGGGGGACTGGAGAGATGGCTCAGCAGTCAAGAATACTGACTGCTCTTCCAGAGGTCCTGAGTTCAATTTCCAGCAACCACATGGTGGTTCACAACCATCTGTAATGGGATCTGATGCCCTCTTCTGGTGTGTCTGAAGAGAGTGACAGTGTACTCACATACATAAAATAAATAAATAAATCTTTAAAAAAAATCAAAGGAGGAAATGGTTTTTTTTTCCATGACTATGTGAAGAAGCAGCTTCAATAATTTGTGTAGTATGATCCTTTTGTTTAAAAATGTATATATTGTAAACATACAAAAATAATAAAAGCATTGAAAGGTGGGTGATGTTCCTACTTTTGTGCTGTTGATTATTTTTAAAATAAAGGCATTATCTTGTGATTAAAGAAAATATTAATTGAACTGGAAGAGGGCTCAGTTGAGTAAATGGTGACAGTCTGAGTTTGATCCTTAGAATCTGCCTGGTGGAAGTAGGGAATCTGCTCTCACAAGTTGTCTTCTGAGGCAGTCACACATACAACACACACACACACACACACACACACACACACACACACACATACACAGATTACATGTGAAAAACAATGTATAAAACAATGTATAAAAACACTAATCTGAAAACACAATCTACTGACAGTCCTCTCCAGCCTGAGGCTAGCACCAACTTCCTGTTTTCTAAAGGTATTTCCCAAACTGTAATTCCTGAACAAAATTGTCTTAGCATTACAATGTTCTCATTAGTACAAATTAATTCTGTGGCTGGAGAGGCGGCTCGGTGGTTAAAAACATTGTTGCTCTTGAGAGGACCTAGGTTCAAGTCCTAGCACCACATGATAGCTTATAACCATATAGTTCTAGTCACTCTGATGTCCTCTTCTGGCTTCCATGGGTACCACGCAAACTTTGGCAGTTTCTCTTTGGCATATCTGAATTACTAGCATCACTGTTCGCTTGTGTTTGGGAGTCATAATGAAAACTGCAGTTACTTGAACACAAGCATTAGGATACTGTAACACATCTAAGACAGCAACTCAGTGACTAATGGATGGGTAGAGTTGGTCAAAGTATGTATAAGGTTTCATCATGCTGTAAAGAGTGGACACAGCTTCTGAGTTGTGGGCCTGTAGAGATGGCTCAGCAATTAAGAGTACTTACTGTTCTTGGAGAGGATCCAGTTTGAGGCCCATCACTCTCACGGCAGCTCACAACCATCTATAACTCCAATTCCAGGACACACTGTTTGACGTCTGTGGGTATCAGGTACATGTAAATACATTAAAGCTATATAGTCACACACTAAAACTGTGTGTGTATAATATCTAATATATATATTTACACACACACACACACACACACACATATATATATATATATATATATATATATATATATATATATATATATATATTTGAATTTCCACTTACTGTTTTCAGACCACACAGTTTTTAACTACAGATATAAAGGGATTTTCATTATGTATCATAGCACAAATGTGGTGGTCAGAAGACAACCGCAGTAAGCTGCAAATGGTCTGACCTTCAATTATGTGGGTCTCAGGAATTGAATTTAATTTGTTAGGTTTGGTACCAACTGCTTTTATTCACCAAGCCAGTTATCTGCTTCCTGAAACTTGGATCT
This sequence comes from Grammomys surdaster, assembly GCF_004785775.1. Classification (NCBI taxonomy): domain Eukaryota; kingdom Metazoa; phylum Chordata; class Mammalia; order Rodentia; family Muridae; genus Grammomys; species Grammomys surdaster. The sequence goes on along the minus strand of NW_021604635.1, from coordinate 4,241,159 downwards.
TGGTCCATTGTTAAAACAAATTAATGTGCCTGCATACCTGTGCATATTTGAATTTCTAATGAAAATAAGTTTTAATAAGTTCTTCAAGACTTATTTATAAAAGAGTTTCTATGTGAGTTTTATTTTTTCATATATTTTCAATTATTTAAAATGTTTTAAGTATATTTTGATCATATTCTTTCCTTCCTCCAAGTCTTCCAGATCCTTGCCCCCCTCCTTCTCCACACAACTTTATGTTATCAGTCTCAAAAAACAGATTGTCTTAGTTAGGGGTTTACTGCTGTGAACAGACACCATGACCAAGGTAACTCTTATAAGGACAACATTTAATTGGGGCTGACTTATAGGTTCAGAGATTCAATCCATTATCATCAAGGCAGGAACATGACAGCATCCAGGCAGGCATGGTGCAGGAGGAGCTGAGAGTTCTACACCTTCATCTGAAGGCTACTAGTAGAATACTGGCTTCTAGGCAGCTAGGATGAAGGTCTTGTAGCCCACACCCATAGTGACATACTTACTCTAATAGGGCCACACCTTCTAATAGGGCCACTCCCTGGGCTGAGCATATACATACCATCACAACAGACAAAAAAACCCAATATAATAACCTCCCTCTCAAAACAAGAAGACAAAGTAAAGCCACTCCCAGAATGAGAAACAAATTCCCAAAACAAACCAATGAAAAACCCCACATCAAACTGCAAGCAAATAAAATTCCATGCATGCACACGCAGGTGCGCGCACGCGCACACACATACACACACATCCCAAAAAACCTGGAGTCCACTATACATTGGCCTGTCCAGGAGTGGTTTAGATACCCAGTGTTCCTCTATTGGAGAAAACTAATTTTCCCTCACCTAGCAGCTGGAAGGGACAGTTTAGTTGTTAACCTTTACTCTAGTAGTTAGATTTTCATTCATTCATTCAAAATATATAGCGATATCAAAGGTAAAAAGATAAAAACCATTACATTGAAGTTGTCCAAAACAAACCAGCAGGAAAAGAGCCCAAGAGACAGCACAAGAAAGAGACCCATTTGTTCACATCCTCAGGAATCCATAAAAACACTATAAACCGGAAGCCCTGTCTGTATTTGCTGCTTCAGTCTTGAGACAATTTCAAGAGTAGATTTAGGCTCCTTTCACCTAGAGTGCTGATGCAGTAGATGTGGGATAGTGCCCGGAAACACACTGGTGCTTCTGAGCTGGATAGTACCTACCATGAAAATGTTATTTTGAGCTGGGCAGTAGTGGCACACGCCTTTAATCCTGGCCTTTGTGAGACAGAAGTAGGCCGAGCTCTGAGTTGGAGGCCAGCCAGGGGTACACAGAGAAACACTGTCTCAAAAAAAACCCAAACAATGTTATTTTGAAGACACTATTGATACTTTGAAGTGTTTCTTAGAAGAAGCATAGTGTAATTATTCAAATAGTTAAGATGTAACTTAAGTGTAGCAGCCTCTTTCTCTTTGTGACTGAGTTTTTCCTCCCAGCTGTTTTTTCTTTTTATTTGTTTTGTCAGTCACTGCCACATCTCCACTTTCCTACCTGTTGCTTTTATCTGTCAAGTGTTTTTGTTTTTCGAGACAGGGTTTCTCTGTGTAGCCCTGGCTGTCCTGGAACTCACTCTGTAGAAATCTGCCTGCCTCTGCCTCCCAAGTGCTGGGATTAAAGGCCTGCACCACCACTGCCTGGCATCTGTCAAGTGTTAAAACATCTTTGTGAATGAAGTGAGATGAAGGGCAGGTGTATTCATTTTTCTGCCTAAACTAAATCAGCTCTTACGGAGGTGTAATTTGCACTTAGTAAGATGAGCTACGGCAAACATATCTAGTCATCTCAGCATGTCAGCTACGTTGAAAAGTTTATGTACCACTGTCCCCTCACCTCGACCCCTAGCAACTGTAGAGCCGCGGTATTAGTAGGATTCCTAGGATTCCACCTCTTCTAGAATTTCACATAGATGGAATCATATAGGATATGTTTCTTTCATTCTCTTGCATGTATCAGTAATGTGGTAGTGTTTTTTAATTTTTCAGTTAGTTTTCCATTACATGCTGTGCCAGTCACTAAACTGTTGGTATGTAGGTTGTTTGTAGTTAGAGTTATTATGAATAAATGTGCTGTGGGCACTGATGTTATGTTTTTACAGGATTATATACTTTGATTTCTCTTACAGCTTCAGAAGGGTAGGATTACCAGTCTTTCCCCAGTCCCCAAATAACTAATTTAGCATTAGCTCTAGCAATGTGTGGGTGGCCAAGTTTCTCCATATTCTTACTAACATTTGTTTATGTGCAGTCTTTACATTGTACCCCTTTTCATAGAAATATAATGACATTTCATTGTAGTCTTCAATCTTATTTCCCTAAGGACTAAGGATATCTTTTTAAATTTTTGTTATATTTTTTAAAGTGTGTATGTGTGTGTGTGTGTTCTCTCTGTGTGTGTGTTCTCTCTCTGTGTGTGTGTGTTCTCTGTGTGTTTATGTACATGTGTTGCCATGATACCTGTAGAGGATAAGAGAGAGAGGAAGAGAGAGAAAGGGGGACATAGAGAGCGAGAGGAGAGCGAGCGAGAGTGCATCAGATCTGGAACTGGAGTTGTGAGCCACTTGACATGGGTGCTGGGAGCTAAACTTGGGGTTCTCTGCAAGACCGGATGTGCTTGTAATTGCTGAGCCATTTCTCCAGCTTTGGTACTGAATATATTTTCATGCATTTCCTTCTTTGATGAGGTTATTTATGGTGGGGGTGTGGGGCTTTTGAGTTATTTCCTTTATCATTAATTTGAAAGTGTATTTTGTCCAGATCTTTTATCAGGTACCTGTTGTACAATTATCTTCTCTCAGACTGGAAAGTCCAAGTTGTTCTATGATTAGTGCTTTTTATGACCTACCAAACGTACTTACTGGGTAATGTAAGGTACCAGGTATTCTCTCCTATGTTCTCTAGGATTTCATAATGTGTTTTTTAACAGGGTATAGCTCAAAATATTCACATTTCTGCGTTTTTAGAAGACTTTTTTAAAAAGTTTGATTTTGTTTTGACAGCATCTTGCTATGTAACTTTTTAAAAAATTCACGGCATTTTCTGTCTTTTTCCCTGAGTGTTGCTTATAGGTATGTGCCACTATGTCCAGCTAGCCAGTTAGGGCAATTTTTGGTCAGGCTCATTTTGACTTTGATGTATCTTATTAAAACCATCTTTTCTATATTTGACTAAACGTTTGACTTAAATTTGGGCAAGGTGTGAGTGAGTGTACTACAGTTACTTGTGCCCTGGGACTTACATTCTGACTTCCTGGGAAGTGTTAGTATCTCCCTGGGAATAGCCACACTTAATATTTCATTCACAGTTAAGGCAAGATATGTGTCTAAAAATGTTATCTCATCGTGTGTGTGTGTGTGTGTGTGTGTGTGTGTGTGTGTGTTTGTGTTTATTCAGACCTAAGGAGATTCTGAATGAAATCAAATGCCTTTCTAAGTAACTCTACAGTTTAGAAGTTGAAAAGTAGCCAGTTTGTATGAATGGCAAAGGTGAGGTACCCTTAACTAAACGCAACTCTTCATTGCTCTTTCTCTGTCGGGATTCCACTTTTGAGTCTCTTTTTCTGTAACTGCTAGAGATCTGGCTCCTTACATTTCACACTTCCAGCTCGGGACCAGGCATCTCCTATCTTCATGTAACTGACTTATACAGTTTAGTATGGGTCCTATTCATGCTTCTGTCTCCTCTGCCAAATTGCCATGCAGAATAAATTTAATAAAGTAGTAATAAATCTTCAGTTCCTCTTGTGAGCTAACTAGTATGATTTTTGACAGTATTCTTCTACATTAAATAAGCTGGTTGTGTTTCTCAGTCAATATAACATAAACAAAAGCAGATATAGAAAACCTACTTTCTCTTACTTATTGCACTAGACATAAGAGTTTTTAAAAATGTAAACTTTTTGTCTCATTACTTGTTCTTAAATGACTCATATACACAGCTTTCCATAATTCTCTTGTCATCTGCATAGAAGTTTTCTCACCTGTGCTCTTTAAGACCTTATTATCCACCCTCCCCTCCCTGCTCTTGGATAGTTTTCTGTAGCACTTCTCTAGAGACTTCAGTTATACACAGCGTATGTGGATTGGTTAAAGTTGTTACGTTGTAAAGTTGTTCAAGTTGTCATAGTTGCTTTGGTGGAACATTTTCAGGTTTTTTTTATGCTTTAAAGAGTTTCAATTTGTTGTGTCTTCAAGTTTATTGATCTTTAAATCTGACATTGCTGATGTGTAATTTTATTTATCTTAAATATGTATTTACACCACTAAGTTGAAATTTTTGATTGTATTCTTTTTATATAGTATACATCTTTACTTAATTTAAGCATTTTTTTCTAATTTCTTGTTTTGTCTTGCTTTTTAAAGACAGGGTCTCACTGTGTATCACTGGTTGTCCTGGAACTTATGTAGACCAGACTGGCCTTGAACTCACTTAGACTCTGCCATCCCAGGGCTAGAATTAAAGGCATGAACCACCAGACCTGCCAATTTCTTGAGTGTATAAATAATGTTTAACTGTTTTGAAGGCTTTTCTTGCTAAATCTGTATAATTTCTTGACTCATCTGTTAAATTGCTATTGCTAGTTTTCTTCTGATAATTGCTTATACTTTTTTTTTTTTAAAATATGGTCTCAATACTAGATGGGCTGGCTTTTTTCTTTCTTTTCTGTATATCATTTGTTAGATTTTTCTCAAGTCTTCATGCTAGTAATTTTTCACTAGACACCAGACACCGGACTTTACTTTGTTCTTCTGGTTATTGTATTTCTAGAAATGTCCTGAATTGTATTCTAACATATTGTTAATTTATTTGAAATAGTTTAATACTTTTAAGATTTATTTTTATTCTTAGGTAGGTAGGAACAGAACAACCCCTTAGAGCTAGTTTTAGTGAAACAATAACCTTATAATTATTTGACCTGAGAATCTGTATGGTTGCCCTCTTTCTGGTTGCTTCAAGTATACTTTCCCAGGACTATTCTGTCTGGTTACTACATGAGAGAACAATGTAGTCAGAGTCAAGGAGTCAAAACAAGAAAGGCAACTTTATTCAGAGCTCACTAAGCAAAAAGTGGACTTTTGTTCAAATTGCTTCTTGCTTGGGAGCTGGGTGAGGAGTTCTCCATATGATTGATGAGCATTGTCAGCCTAGTGAATGGCTTCTTAGATCTCAGTGATCACAGACTGGGAGGCTGCCTTTTCAAAGCAGGTACTTCAGATAATGCATATTTGATTCTGATCACCTCAGTAGCCACTTTTCGGTTTTGCATATCTCAAGAACTAAGATCATTATTCCCTTGGGCTGTTCTTGTTATTGATTGGTTTGTCCATAAATAGTTTTGAACACAGACTAAAGAAGGTAGCAGCAGCTGCCCCAAGGTCCTCCTCTTGTTGATCATCAAACTTAATGATAATAAAAGAAAACACTTCATATGGTCATACCTAAATTAATACTTACTTGACTATTGGAAGATAGGAGCCAGGCAAGTTTAAACAGGGAATACTGGGCAAGCAGTCTGGTCTCAATGATTGCCTTTACTTTGATTGTTTCTGTTGGGGGGAGATTACATAAGCATGTGCTGATATTCTCAGCACAGACTTTAGGGGAACTCTGCAGACCCTCTATGCTCACTCAACACTGCTCTTCCCTCTATTAGTCTGCATACCGACTTCTAACAAGCTTGCCTCAGTTTTTAAAGATTCAGCTCAAATCCTCTCCAGAGTATTTCATACTATATTTTCTAGTCAGAATTACTTGATTGTAAAGAACAAAAGGTATTTCAAAGAAAATTCTAGGGACTGGAGAAGCGGCTCAGTGGCTAAGGGCACTTATTGCTTTTACGGAGGACTCAAGTTGTATTCTTAGTATCCTTGCCAAGTGCATACCTCTGCCCTCTGTGGACACCTGCACGCATGTACACATATCCACAGACAGATACGCACACAAACTACTTAATGAACTCAAACCTTTTAAAGAGGAAACTCTAATTTTAAAAGTCCATTTGTATTACATTATAGAGAGTCTTACAGATGTTCATTGCATTGTATAAACAGGGTACAACTTCATTCTCTTCTGTATATCTGTTATTGCTTCACAAAATTCATTATTTCTTCCTTCCTTTTTTTCTTTCCTTTTTGAGACCGAGTTTCTTGGTGTAGTCCTGGCTATCCTGGAACTCACTTTGTAGACCAGAGTGATGCCAAACTCATAGATCTTCTGGCCCTGGCCTCTTGCCCTACCAGTGCTGGGATTAAAGGTGTCAGTACCACCTGTGTCTCACAAGATTCTTTTGACTTTGACTCTCACTTGCCAGGATATTAACAACTAGTGGATTATGATTTTTCAGCTTTGGTTCTTTTTTAGATTAAAAACATTTTTTATTAGTGTGAGTTCAAGGCCATCCTGATCTACATAATGAGTTCCAGGATAGCCAGTACTTAGTTGTGAGACCCTATCTCAAAAACAAACAAACAAAAAACAAAAACAAAAAATAAAATTGAATTTATTAGTGTGTATATTAGATTAGGTATGCATATCCTATGTATGCACATGGAGGTCAGAGGACAGCGTAGGAGACTCTGTTCTCTCTTTGCACCTTGTTGAAGCAGGCTCTTGTTTCTGCTGCTGCTTGCATACTCCGGACTAAGTGGCCTATGAGCTTCTGGGCAATTCTCCCGATCTTGCCTCCCATCTTACTGCAGGAGTGCTGGGATTGCAGATGTGTACCACTGCATCCACCCGTTTTTCTTTTTGACATGGGTCCTGGGGGTTGAATGCAGATGGTCAGGTTTGTGTGATAAGTGCCTTGAGCCATCTTGTCAATCCTTGGCTTTAATTCCTATACAAAATCGTCAAATTGCCCAAGGGAGTCAGAAAATTAATATTATTCTTAAATGGATTTCAGTTTTGGCACAATGATTCATTATAATTGACAGAAGTGATTTTTTTAAAATTTAAATAATCAAAATATTTGAGCTTAGTGTAACAGTTTAGAAATTTTACCAAAAGTTTTTAACTCTTAATAATGTTTGATAAATAATGTTTATACCAAGGTAACAGGTATTTTCTTTAAATTCTTTCTTTTTTTTTTTAAAGTTAAAAACATCTATAAACACTTGCAGAACATGTGTTTTGTACGCCAGGGATTAAGATGCTAGTAATACAAAGGAGCTTATGTGTTAGAAGGGGGTCCTGAAGCATCCTGTGTAGATAAGTCTCTCTGTCCTATTAGAAGGGGGTCCTGAAGCATCCTGTGCAGATAAGTCACTCTGTCCTATTAGAAGGGGGTCCTGAAGCATCCTGTGCAGATAAGTCACTCTGTCCTATTAGAAGGGGGTCCTGAAGCATCCTGTGCAGATAAGTCACTCTGTCTTATACCCCTCTGTGCTTTTTGTTACTAAAGTTTTACTGTATCATACTGCCTGTATCATACTGCCTGTATCACACTGCCTCCTCTTTATTACATTATTATCTGTGATGGTTTCCATGCTCCAAAAGAAGGTGGGAATTAGTTGTAAAAGACTGCCCCCGAAATCCTAAAACAATTGGTTTTTGTCCTGTTATAGAAAAAGGTGGGAATTAGTTGTAAAAGACTGCCTCCTAAATCCTAAAATAATTGGTTTTTGTCCTGTTATAGAAAAAGTTTGCCAGCCTCTGACATTGCATAAAATTAAATTAGTTAATTAATTAATTTGCAATGTCCAGACTTTCTTTAATTGAGTCTTAAACTTGAATCACAATTAGTAATGTGAAATGATCAAATTACTTTGCAAAGCCTTGAGTTTCCAAAGTTCTCAGTTTCATTTTCTCTTTATGTCATAGGGCTATTTTGTCTCTTAGTTAACTTCAGGCTAGTGTTACTAAGATTGCTTTTTTTCTATAGAAGGGTTTTCTAGCATTTGAAAGTTGGCTTTGAAATGTCTCATACAAGGGTATCTGGGTTTATTGGTGATTCAGAACATATGTGTATGCTGGTTGGCAAGAGACTAAAGGCCAATTCTTGCAACCACCCATGTAACTGCAAATTGTGAAGGATCTTTGTAACTTTTGCAGTAAATACAATTTTCCCCCTCAATATGTTAACACAATGGGTATTGTACTTTAAGATTAAGTATGATTGAAAATTAACTCTCCTGCCCCTGCAAAATGTAAAAATTAAATACAGAAGCTCAGAAATTACCATCTTGGATCTAAATGTCCTTTACGAGACCAGTTCTTTTGTCTTCATGGTCACCATTGATCAAAGCAAAGAAGTTTCATGGGGTTTTCATAAAGGTCCTTGTGTTTCAGGTCTCTGCTATGTGAAGAGTAGAGTTACAGCCATCTTTAACACTTCTTCACTCTTAAATGCTCTAGCTGGCCAGTGATTGTGCTCCAGAAGACAAGAGCCCTTCTGACCGAGGGCCCTCAATAGCCACTGCCCCTCAGCCCATGCCACCCAGCCCATGTCCCTGTTACATGCTGCACTGATCTTGAAACCCCTGGCCACTGTAATGAGTGCTGCACACATGGCTCTGTGCCCTTCCTGATGAACAGCCTGAGGAAGTCAGACCAAGGACTGGTGCTTGGTTTTGGATTCGTGTTGACTATTGATACTTATATTTACTGCATAAATATAATGTATCATTCATGTAAAAAATGCTGTAGGCAATGACCTTCACAGTGGGAGACTCTTGATTAGAAAGTGAGAGAGTCTCAGGAAAAACTTCAAGTCCCTGTGATTTGGGAGTTTGCCACACATAGATTCCCATCCCCACCCCAGCTACATGCAGCGTACACACGCCTGCCTCCACAAGGTGATTATAGGACAGTGAAATAAGTGAGTCACAGAATTTATAGCTAACAATGTTTCTATGTCTAAACAACTCTACAGTAAATCATAAAAGCAGCTCATTAAAAACAAACAAAAACCAGCAAAGGACTATAGATGTTTCACGAAGGAATATTCTTGAAATATACTCCCAGTATGCAAGTGTGGAAAAATACTTAATATATTCCTGTTATCATAGAAGTGCAAATTAAAGCCATTATGATACATTTCTATACAACCATTAAAATGACTACAACAAATTACCTCGCTCCAAACCCTGGCATGAATATGATGATGTGACTTGAGGTTTGGTGCACTGCTGGTGAGAATAGAACATGAGCAAACATGTAAGAATGGACTTTCTCTTGACTTTAAACATTGGACCCACTGTGTGACAAGATAAATGAAAACAGACACACAAACAACGACACAGATGATGGAAATGTGCAACACGACAGGTGCACTTGTAAAAATTCAGGGTTCAACTTAATTTTGCATTTATAGATTTCACTCTATAGGAGCTTTCTACACTCAGAAAAGTAAGCACTAAATCGTAGTTTTTAAATAAAATTTTCTCAGTGGTGAAGATTAGTAACTCTGAGATTGTGTGTATGTGTTTGTGTGTTCTAAGTTTGTACAAAGCCATATATTTATACATATATAATTATAAATCATATATTTAGAATAGCAGGAGCCAGGTTTCTTGCTATTGATCAGGGGAGAAACATATAGAGAACCAGAATGTGTCTGTAGTATTGGGTTGAGATTGCTCCAATCATTTTGGGCTCATAATTTTTCATAGAAGGATAGAAACAGAAATATATGTAGGTGAAATTATTAGAAATTGTGCCAAGTTTCATGCCACACACCAGCATTTGAAAAGCTGAGGCAGGATCGGGAGTTCAAGACCATCTGAGCTACATAGAAAATCTAATTAGGAAGAGAGGGAATTTTCAGACAAATCTCATGTAGTCCAGGCTGGCCTCAAACTTGCTATGTCGCCAAGGGGGAATTCTTGAACATCTTCCCAACGTTGGGATTATACCGTTTCCAGATTCTTATTTCTAAACATCCAATTTTTAAAAAAGGGGGTGTCTCTAGAGAAATCACTTATTCTATATCTGGGGCAGACAAAGTACAAGATGAACCTAAAGCATCTTATTCCCAGAAAGAGAAATTCAATTAGATATTGCAATTTATAATTCAATTTAGCTATATAAAGAAATTAGAAACTGTGCCAAGTTTGGTGGCACACAACAGCACTTGAGAGGCTGAGACACAATCTGCGGTTCAAAGCCATCTGAGCTCCATAGAAGACCTGATTAGGACAAGACGGAAAGAGGAGGGGAGAGAAGTTGTTATACTTGTCTTCACAATAAAAAAAGAAACCGAACAACCTGAAAATCTATTCTTTAAAGGAAACCAAACCAAACCTGGCGTCTTTGACCAAGCACTTGGGTGACAGAAGCTGGTAGATCTCTGAGTTTGAGGTTAGCCTGGTCTACTTAGTAAATTCCAGGACAGCTAGAGTTGCATATTGAAACTCTTGTGTCAATAAAACAATCAATATATATACAAAACAACAAACCAAAATCAAAATCACAAGGTAAATGTCCAAACTAGAAGACGAGTACTGAGAGTCATGTCTTGCCAAAAGGAACCAGCAGAGCCAAGAAGTGAGGAAAGGAAGTCTAAAAAGTAGTTGGACTCTGAGCATGAACATCCGTATTAAAAATTGCTGGGTCCCAATATTAGGATACCCCCACCCTTCCATTAGACTTTTCATTGAAGGTGGTGGTGATGGTGGGTTGCCTTTGAACTTCTAGGAGGGAAGCTGGAAATGGAAACTACCCTGAGTCTAGTAATTTACAGAAAGAGAAATCCAGTTGCAGACACCACTAGCATTCTTGTTTTATGGAAAAGGGGAGAAAAGCTGAGAAGTGCTTATGAAATCCTAGCCTAGGCTACAGGCCTACTTACCAGCTAAAATCTAGCTATGGAACTGTAGAACACATCCTCTCTCTCAACTTGTTTCAACAGTTCTAGTGTAACTATAAGAACTGTAAGGCAGCCATGTGTGCACACGTGTTAAATAGTTCCCAAACGTGACATACAAAACACGGACATTATCTATTTACACAAAATAAGTCTAAAAATGTTTCAACAACAACTCCTTGGAATCCTCAGCAGGAGGTATGGCTCAATGGTAGAGCAATCACTCACTCCGAGTTTAATTCCCAGAAATAGAATAAGCAAAAACCAAACTATTCACCTTGCCTTTTTAGTCTTATTTATTTATTTATTTGTTTGTTTGTTTGTTTATTTATTTATTTTGGAGGGGGTGGACTCAGTTTGTTAACCAGACTTGTAGCAGCCTTCCTGCCTTAGTCTCTCTATTGCTTGAGTTATGGGTATGAATCAACACAACCCAGTTTTTATTTTCCTGATCTTAATTGATGGATTTCTGTTCAAACAACAAAGGCAATGATGTAGTCAGTGACTTACAACTTACCCACAATCCAAGTGAATGGCAGCATTGTTATACAGGATGGGAGATGGGAAGGGGGATTTAGAATACTGCCATAGGGTATTTGCACACCTTGTAAAACAGTGTAATGTCTGAAGGTGGATTAGACAAGTTGTTTCCTCTAACTTTAGGATAACACCCCCTCCCCCCAAAAGGACAGCTTCTCTTTAAAAAACAATGAAAAAACACAAAAAGAAAACTTTAAAGGTATGGGTCCCTGACTTGTTTGCATTATATTTAGCAGGTTTGGGTAGTCTATTTCTGCCTAAAACATTATTCTTTGAATTTTTATAATTTCTTTTTTAGTCTTCTCAATGATCATTAATGTTTAGTAGAAGTCACTGGACTATCAGTTCAGTGTTCTAATTAAATGTAGTTCTAAGAAAACTTCTTTTAAATTCATGTACAAAAGTTGCAGAATATTAAATACGAGTCAAGAGTTTAAAGAATGGGAGAATCTTGTTTTGTCTTGACAGTAAACTATCAAATACTAAGGCAAGTTAGTTTTTCTTGGGAAACCTTTTCTCACATAATTTCTGATCTTTAACTTTTTTGTTATCTAATGGTAATTAAATCTCTATACAACGAAAAACTATAAAATGACTTAAGGTTTACTAGCCTTACATTTAATAGATCTCTAAAGAGAACGATTCCTAAGTGGCTTTAGTGCCTAATGATTATTATTTCCCCAATGTATTCATAATTTCTGTGATAAATCGGATAGTTTTGATAAATACATCTATTCTAATGGCATATTCAAAGTTAAGCCTTCTTATTAGAGGCTTCAAAAGGAGACAATATAGATAGATGTAAACTTATTCTGATAGCTTGTTAGGCTGTGATTCATACGCCATATGACTCACCTAACCTTTCAAGTCCATGGTTTGTGATACGTTCAGAGTTGGGCCACCAACACCACATTTTAGAGTATTTCTATCACTCAAATATCCTGTGTACCCAGTAGTAGTTACTCCTCATTTTTATACCAATTTCCTATGCACGAGCAACCAGTAATCATGTTTTCATCTCAAAACATTTGTCTATTCTGGGAGCTAGAGAGATGGCTCAGAGGCTAAGAGCACTGGCTGCTCTTCCAGAGGTCCTGAGTTTAATTCCCAGCATCTGCAAGGTGGCTCACAACCAACTGTAATGGGATCTGATGCCCTCCTCTTTCATGTAGTTACACATGCAAATAGAGCACTCATATATAAAATACAAAACTTACATCTACAAAAACTTCTGTATATTTCTTATAAATGGAATCATATGATACATAGTTTTTTGTGCCTGGCTTTATTTAAGGGTCATCTATATCATATCATATGTCTATACTTCATTTTTTTTTAAATCAATGAATAACATTTCTTTGGATGAGTATTTTGCATTTTGTTAATCTTTTTGTTAGTTGATGGACAAGTGAAATTGTTTCTACCTTTTGACTATTATAATGTTGCTACGAATGTTCGTATACATGTTTTTGTATTGATATGCAGTGTGTGAGATTTTGAGTTTCTAACTTTCATATGTTAGCTGTCCTGGCGGGTAGTGAAGTAGTAGTCATTGTGAGTTTGACTTGCGTTTTATCGATGGTTGCTGGGGTCGAACATCTTTTCACGTGCTGATTGTCCATCTGTGCGTTCTTTTTGGAAAAAGTTTGTTTAGATCCATTGCTCATTATACTATTCACTTTTTCATTCTTAGGGGGAAAAACCCGAGGAATTGATTTTCAAGGAGTAAGCATGTATTCTGGCTCACCGTTTAGAGGGTGCAATGGCTACTTGCACCACTCACTACCTGTAAACTTGTGATGAGGAACTACATGGTAGAGCAGTGTATTGGAGAAAGCTACTTACCTCGGGCTATCCAGGAAGCGGAGGGAAGGAGGGGAGCTGGGATCTCATCCCATGAATGAGGATAGTTATTCAGTGACCTAATTCCTGCCGCTAGGCTCCACCTCCTGGAGGGAAGGGGAGGAGCTGGGATCTCATCCCATGAATGAGGATAGTCATTCAGTGACCTAATTCCTGCCGCTAGGCTTCACCTCTTAAGGGTTTTTGTCATCTTCCAGGCGTGCTGTAGGCTGAGGCCCTCACCTCAGATGTGTGTGTGTGAGCCACCACCATATGGGTGCTGGGGATCCTTTGCCTATGGCCCCTGAGTATTCCGGCATTTACAGAAGCAAACTTAATTAGATAAATCTTTCCTGTTTTCTTGTTACAGTTGTTAAGATGAATTTTCCTTTTTTTTTCTTTTCCTCCCTCCTTCCACCCAACCCTCTCTCCTTTTTTTCAAGACAGTTTCTCCTGTGTACTCCTGACTGTCCTAACACTTGCTCTGTAGACCAGGCTGGCCTTGAACTCACAGAGATCCTCCTGTGTCCACCTCCCCACTGCTGAGATTAAAGGTGTGTAAACCCAGCTGAACTTTCCGATCATAACCGTAATATTAATTTTACTTTGAGATTCATTTATTTTTCTTTAGATTGAAAGACCACAGAAATTAATGTGTGTGATCATTCAGGCCAAAACATCTGAATAAAATGTTTCTTTCACAAGCTATAATTTTACTTTTACATAAGGTTAACAGATACTAATTATTTTATTGATATTTATTCTGAAGTTTACATTTTCTCAGAGATTCAACCTTAAAACTGCTGTTGGCTGTTTAATTTTTTTTTTTAAGACCAAGCTTTACAAAAAAGAAAATGGTATGTCACAGTGTAGGGCTTTTGGCAGTATGCAAATTGAGTTTTGTAGTTACTAAAAGTCAAAGTAATTATTAAATAATTTTTTTGGTATTTCAACAACTTTATGATATAATTATTAAAAATATTTGTAACATTTTTTTTCGGTTACAGTTGTTAATCTAGATAGAGACCTTAATTTACTTCATTCTAATTCCCTTACAAAAAGAGGAAGATACAAGGACATTATAAGTATCTTCACTGTTAGCATTTGAAAGGAATTATAAGTATGTAAGATAAGAATAAAACAATCTTCTAACAGGTTCAGTTGCAGGTCCTCCTCCCAGGCCTTCCAGGGTTTATTTTGGCTCACAAGAGAATGTAATGGAAGGAGTGTGAGCGGGGCTCACTGTGTTCACAGGAGGGAAGAAGAGAGAGGAGTGGGTCTCAGTTTCTCTCTGTTGTTTCCTGGGGCCCCCAGTCTGCAAAGTCAGGGTAGACCTTCTCAGTTCAGTTACAATCCACCTTCAAGGACACACCCAGAAGTCTGTTTCTTAGATGATTCTAGATCCTGTCAAGTTGGCAGTCACGAGTAATGGTCAGAGCCTGAGTGGAGTGGACTGCAGTGAGATGGAGCATGTCTGAGCTGCCATCGTGCTTCTGGAGAGTCTTACGTCTCCCATGTGGGAGTCTGTCTCTCGTTCTGTACCTCCATGACTTGTGTGCTGGTGGTTGTGTTCTGTCCCTCCATGACTTGTGTGCTGGTGGCTCTGTCTCTGTCC
>NW_021604635.1:4162906-4226293 GCF_004785775.1 Grammomys surdaster | reverse complement strand
TGCTGGTGGCTTTGTTCTGTCCCTCCATGACTTGTGTGCTGGTGGCTTTGTCTCTGTACCTCCATGACTTGTGTGCTGGTGGCTTTGTCTCTGTTTTTCTCTTTTATTTCCCTTGCTGTTTTCTAGTCAGGCAGTTTTTTGTTTTCTTTGTGGTAATGATACTTCCCCATCTTAAAACAGCGCTATTTGGATTAGCTCCTATGCAGCTTTATTGTATAATCTTGGTCCATTCTCTTCTTTCTTTGTGCTGTTGCCATTATACAAAGTACATCTTTCTACCTTAAACCCCTTAGTATGATTTTATAGTTATGCCTTTATGTTCTTATCTTTTAAATGACAGAACAGTTATAGTCAAATGTATTTCTGCGCGTGTGTGTGTGTGTATGTGTGTGTGTGGCTTTAGTTCTTTGAAATATTAGTATCTGGCCTTGAAGCTTTTGTCCAGTAAGTTCTGTGGCTAGCATACATCAAGTACTCTCTGAAGTGCTTTTTTACTCCCTTCTATAAAACCATACTGTTCTGTCGTTTGTAGTATTTTCTTTGAAAACTAGACATTTTCAAGATGTCTAGCAGTTTTTTGTTTTGTTATTTTTTTAAGATTTATTTATTTTTATGTATATGACTACACTTCAGACACACCAGAAGAGGGCACCATCGGATCCCATTACAGATGGTTGTGAGCTACAGTGTGGTTGCTGGGAATTGAACTCAGGACCTCTGGAAGAGCAGTCAGTAATCTTAACTGCTGAGCCATCTCTCCAGCTCTGGTAGCAGTTTTTAAAAGTCAGATTTTCCACACCTTCAGTGTTTGTATTGCTGTTTTTATCTCTTTAGTAATTTTGCTGTCTAATAGTTGTAGTCCCCGTTCTCAGATCTCTACACAGCTAGCCTACGGCAGTTAGTGATTGACTAGCTATTTTTTTTTAAAAGGTGTTGAGGTTTTCTCTAAGCTTTTAAAAAATGTTTTTACTTGTTTGAGAATTTCATGCAATATACTTCGTTCATATTATTTCCCCTTCTCCAGCTCCTCTCAGGTCACTCCCTCTTCCCTACATACAGACCCAACCTTCTGTTCTTTCTTTCAAAATTACTACAACAAACCCACAAAATCCATGGAGTTGGATCTGTATTGACCACTTACTCCAGAGTCTGAGGCTTGCCTCGGACTGTGGGTCATATACCCGATGTCATTGCATTAAAGAAAACTGATTGTCCCTCCCCCAGCCAGCAACTATCAATTGTAGATAACTTTTTGGCTAGGAGTGGAACTTTTAGCTCACTTTCCGTCCTCCTAGCTTTGTCCCAGCTTTTATGAAAAAAAATAAGAAAAAAAATTAAAATTTGTTGAGATATTAGGTTTTCTTTTGAATAAAATTCTTATCACAAAATAAGTATACAAGGTGATGGATATATTAATTAGCCTTATTTAATCATCTTACAATATATACATATCAAAACACACTATAAAATTATTCTTTTTTATTATAAACTATATCCTAATAAAATTTCTGGAGACAAGGAAATAAATGTTTTCTTACATCCACATGTCACCTAGAAATAGCCAATATCCTAAATCTCAAGAATTCAAAACCATTTATTAGATTAAAATACTTTAATTTTTATTAATTTTGCAAAAATATTCTTAAAAGAATGCTCTCTCATCACATCTTTTACTGTAGTGTAGTGGATAGGTTTCTGGAATGAAGGCAAGGTTCTTCACTAGACTGCAACTTTCCGTGGTACCTGTTGTCCAACTGTACACATCTTAGAATGCTCTCTCTCAGCCTAATCCTGGCTAGTGAAGTTGAATAGTTTATTTCTAATAAGATGCTGCAGCTGTGTCATCCCGTGCACTTATATGAGGTAGTGCTGTCATAAGGCAGTAGATGTGGTCCTACCTTGTAAAGATAAAAACAGTGCCACTATGGAATTACAGAGTTTTCAGTAAAAACTGCTGCTATAAAGCAGTTGGTGTGCATATTCATTTTGTAAAAGTCTCTCACTTTTGAGCTTCTTGTTTTAGTTCTCATTTTCTTTCTGTGATACCCATTCTATATTAGGGTTGTTAGTATTATGGCAGGAATTCATGTGCAGTTGTTTTTGCGGGAGCATACTGATGCCATCAGTATGAATGAATGGAGTGACGAATTCAGAGCAGGAAATTAAATAAACGGGAATCCTTAGCAGACTCACATGCCTATCTCCTCCTGTATCACAGTCGCTGTTTTCTTGGATTACTTTTTCTTCACGTACATTCAGGCTTTAACTTCATGTTTTCCCCTTGATCAATTATTCTATTTTGTTGAGCATTCTTTCATTTTGCAAGTATTTAGTAAACACATTGCATGTATTTGTACATGAGTCCTGAAATTGCTGTGTTCTTCAAACAAATTCCTTTTGGGTTCCAAAGAATTTGTCATCAAATGAGTTAAAGAAACACAATTTTAATACAAATCAGGAACTGAGAAGTTAAAAATTAAGGAAGCCAACATTTGCTTTTTAGAAATTGAGCATTTAATTAATGTTGAGTAATAAGACGGTTGGTTTCAGATTTGTCAGTCTGCCTTCAAGTGTAGCTTCAGTTACTAAAAAGCCATATGCTTAGACCAGCAGGTTGCAAGCTGTGAGTGTCAACCCTTTTGAGGGCTGGCTGCATATCAGATATTACATTACAATTCATAACAGTAGCAAAATTACAGTTGTGAAGTCGCAATGAAATAATTTTAAGGTTGGGGTCACAAGATGAGGGAACTGTGTTAAAGGCTCTCAGCATTAGAAGGTTGAGAACCGCTGCAGAGTTACCAGTGTTGTTCCTAGGTTTTAGAAAGAAATCGATGTAAAACATCCAGCCTGGTACTTTCTATGTAGTTTCTACCTTTTCTCTAAGTCATATCTTCCCAGATTTTTGTAATTCCAAAGCTTATGAATAGAAAAGTAGTTTTCCTGACTCCTACTAAGCAGACAATGTAAAAAGTGTACTATAGAATTGTTTTAAAAGCCATTTTTAAAGATACCTTATTAATGGGAATCAAATTTGTAATTGTTTCTCTTAAGCATTTTAGCCAAAATTCCATTAATATACATTGTCCATAAAAAATATTTTCTGAAGTCCTTACAGTGCCTGCGGGATGTTAGTAGTGCTTCTCTAAGTCACTGGTCTTGAATTTACTTGCCAACTTCAAGGAAAACGTCTGTCTCTCTGAATTCTTCAACCTCTAGTTCAGTATATTTGCTGTCAGTTCAGTTGTGGCTTGTATCTCAGGGTAGTGTTTAAAACTTCTATTTATGAGATAGTTAGAAAGCATGTCATCTGTAGATGATAGCTTTTCTTAAGACACTCATCATTATTACTAGAATTTTCTTTATTTGAATAATTTTTTTAAAGATTTGTTTATTTACTTAATGTATGAGTACACTGTAGCTGTCCTCAGACACACCAGAAGAGGGCATCAGATCCCATTTCAGATGGTTGTGAGCCACCATGTGGTTGCTGGGAATTGAACTCAGGACCTCTGGAAGAGCAGTCAGTGCTCTTAATTGCTGAGCCATCTCTCCAGCCCTATTTGAAGAATTTTAAACTATAATTTTAGGAAATAACTTTGTTTAGAACTCAATTTTTTACACAATTTGCTTTTAATTTAAAATGGTTTTTCATTCCTCTGAAATTATGTTTCATAAGTGTTGGTCTAAATAGAAACTAAATTCCCAGTGCAGTGACAACACAGTTTCTACATTTTCAAGACTAGGATGATTGGTAGTTCAGATAGAGTATTTCTGCCCAAAGCCCGTGATCCAGGACTCGACGCACACACATGCACTCCTAGGTAGCAAGTTTGGTTCCAGCACTAAAGTAATAATTAGAATATTGTGGCCTAAGAGTTCTAGATCTTACTTATTATAAAACCGACCTTTCTAGTTTTGCTAGATGTGATCACTTTTAGATCTGCCATTTCTGTTTGTAACAGTACCTTAAAAATAAGGTGGGTGGACATGGTGGTGTGCACCTTTAGTCCCAGCACTCAGGAGGCAGAGACAGGTTGGGTCTCTTTGTTTCCAGGACAGAGCTACATAAAGAGACCCTGTCTCCAGGGTGGAGTCTATGTCAGGGAGACCAATGTTTTTATGACAAAACGTCCACACTGTTTTCTGTATGTTTTATATAAATCTAAGCCAGAAATGGAAAATAGTGATCAATAAAATAGCCACTTCTACCAAAAGAAACTGATCAGAGTGAGGGATACATAGGTAACAGGTAGAAAGAAACTTGGACAGTTTTCTGACAGAAATAGTACAAGGTAGTGAAGAGCAACATGAGAAACACGGATGTGTTCTTCATTGCTGCTGTTCTCCCTGTTGGAATCAGACGAGTGGCGTGTACCCAGGAGAGACTAAGGGCAGTGTTCTGAGGACAGGAGCCCTGCCAGGCTCAGGGAAGTAATGGTGCCTCTGCTTTTCATCTCTGTTGCTGTGGGTTTTGTTTTTGTGGCCTTTTCCCCCTTTCTTTTCCTGTTCTGAGACTTAGTTTTTCTTTATGTGTATACATGAGAGCCTGTATGGATTTACGTGCACCATATGTGTGCAGGAGCCTATGGAGGCCAGAAGAGGGTGGCTCCTGAGAACTAAACCCAGATCTTGCAAGAGCAGTAAGCGCGGAGCCATTTCTCCAGCCCCTCATTCCTTTCTCTATCGTGGCTGTGTCCAGGTAGTGTGCTAGTTAGTCAGTCTCCTTTTTGCATCTGTAAAATGTGCATTCTTGGGTTTTTATACTTTTGGGTCCCCCACCCCATCACATTGTTTCTCCTTATAGTTCCATTCCATCAAATAGGAATTTTAAGTATGCAGAAGTCCATTTCTATTACAGTCAACTGATCTATACCTTGGGTTTTTTTTCCTTTGTAATAGCAAAATTTTATCTTTACTTTTCTTCCTGTCCCCACTAGCAAGATTTCATACATAAGAACTCCTTTTTGCTATTTTTTTCTTCTAGAGCTATCTCAATTTTAGGGAAAGTTCTCAGTAGAAAACATTAATGCAAAGAGGTATTCACTGATTTCACTAAGTGCTGAGTGAGGTTTATAAGCTTTCTCAACGCTGATTCAGTGAGAGACATAACTAGTCAGACTGTAATAATAATAAAGGAGCTGCATGTCCTTATGTATGTGAAACTACAGACTTAAGTCATCTACGGTGCTAATGATTACAACATGCCAACAAGGGGTTTATTGTAAAACATGCTTAACACGGTGGCTATGGACTAGTTTTCTTCCACCCTCCATAAGCTATATCGCCAATAGAACATTAAGTGACTTGCATTCTGAATGTTATATTGTTGTATGTGTCTCAAGACTTAACTTTATAATGTGTTACGTTTTAGGTCAGAAGACATGTCTTCATCTACATGGCATCTTTCCTTACCTCTATGTGCCATACGATGGCTATGGACAGCAGCCAGAAAGCTATCTTTCTCAGATGGCATTCAGTATCGACAGAGCACTTAATGTGGCTTTAGGCAATCCATCTTCCACTGCTCAGCATGTGTTCAAAGTGTCATTAGTATCAGGAATGTAAGTATGAGAATATCTTTTAAATTTCACTTCTCTGTATTTCTTTTCTTATTTTAATTAGAAGAAAACACTCATGAAATATATTTTGTTCATATTTGTTTTACTGTCATAATGAGCTATGGTGAATTTCTTTTTGAAGTTTTACAGAGTAAATTTTTACAGGAATGAAAAATAAATGGCTACCAGTTGTTTTTATTTTAACCCCTTTTTTCTTTTTTTTTTTTCTTTTGCTTCCTAGCACTGTAGAGATTCATGTAATTCATTCTTACTTTATGAGACCTTTTTGTCTTGTTTATACTGTTGTAGGTCCTTGACAGGTTGCTCTGCTTCTTGTCACTGTATCAAAACACCTGAGACAATCAATTTATAAAGAGAAAATACTTGATTCGGGTCACATTTTATTAGGTTATGATCCATTGGTCCAGTCGCTTTGGCCTTGTGTTAAGAGAGTACATCATTACAGAAACATGTAGCTGAACAAAATCACTTGCCATAGGTCAAGAAACATAGGCTAGGAAAGGGAAGAGACCTGTTTCATGAATCCTTGTGAGAACATACTCCTAATGACTTAAAGACATGCCCCCATTATACCTTTTAAAGGTACCTTCTCAGTAATGCGTTTAACTTGTGGACCTTTGGAGGATATTCAGATCTTTCCTGTTTACTTGTATATTGCTAAATAAAACAGTTTCATAGAGGTCATATTCTAGTAATGAGAAAAGGGTAGTGACCAGTACATATTACATGAGATAGATTTATTTTTTGTCACATGGTAATTGGTATAGAAGGAAAGAAGCTGGAAAAGACTATAAGAAGGATATAAAAACCCGTACAGTTTTAAACTCAGTGCTCAGGAAGGGTCTCATTGACAAGATCAGTGCATTAACTACCAAATGATGTACGATGCAAAAGGATACAGTGGACGTGAGGGAGGAAGAGTCCAGGTGGCTGGGATGGGAGACGGGGAGAACGGCAGACAGAGTGGGCAGATGCGGATGAGAAGAGAATCATGTAGACCACTAGTTTTCAAGGTACAGTTCTCACACTAGTTTCTAGTATCTTCAGCATCAGCTCTGTAGGATTTTACAGTTGAGGCTGTGGTTCTCAGATCTCTTAGGGTCCAGGATTTTACCTGAGCAATGGCATGATGAAGTACAAGGCTTCTCATAGGCTCTGTTAGCCAGTCTCTGAGGACAAGAATACTAAGACAGTCTCTTATCTGAAGACTGACAATTCTACAATAGTTTTGCTCTGTTCTTTCTTTTGAACTGAACTACAGTGGAAGATGACTCCCAGCTTCTTCCTCCTTTGTCTTAGATCATTACAGAGTCTAAACCTGATGGCCATCCTAGCCTTTTGTTATCTCTGCTTACTTCCTTTCACATGGGCTCTCCTTAATACATTTCTTACATGGCATTTCTTTCTCAGACAGATTCAACTAGCAGGCCTGATAACTTGAATCCGACTCCGGATCTACTAAATAAGAAACTGTTGATTGGGGACTAGCAATCTGTATTTTAATAGGCCTTTCTATCAATTCTGATGCATACTCAAATTCGAGAATCACTGTAGGCAGCTATTCTATGGACTTTGAATTTTCTTCTGAGCTGTTGCATGATACTGAACAGCCAGGGTCTGACTTAAACTTACTAGGGTTGCTTTAGCAACTGTGTAGGTGAACAAGGATGTGGGAAGACATGGATAGAGGAGCAAGAAGCTCAGTATGGCTATTTTATCAGTCTAGGTAATAAAGTATAGTAGCTTGAACTACAGTAGTAGCAAGGAAGTTGTGGAAAATCATCAGCTTCTGGATGTATTTCGAGGGTTAAGTCAAGACTTGCTGTTCAGTTAGTTGGGAGTTGGGAGATGTGTCGAGAATGACCACAGGACTTTTTGTGTTGCTCAGAATTTTGAGTGTGTTGGTGCAGCACACTTGAGGAAAGCTCTGGAGCCCGTGCTTGGGTGTGTCAGGTTTATATGTGTACACTCAAAAGTACAGACCTTAAATTTGTCTACTTCTTACATCTTAATCTAGACTTGGCTTTGGATAGTATTTTTCAACT
Source organism: Grammomys surdaster (assembly GCF_004785775.1). Taxonomy (NCBI): domain Eukaryota; kingdom Metazoa; phylum Chordata; class Mammalia; order Rodentia; family Muridae; genus Grammomys; species Grammomys surdaster. Next base: position 4,218,666 of record NW_021604635.1, on the reverse strand, counting down.
GAATTATTATTTTCCTATTTTCTGATTCCCAATGAGCAAAACCACACTTCTTATAATGTAATTGGATAGTTTAGAATTCTTTCCTAGTGTTATGGAACAACATTTAAACTTTGATCTGACCTCTATATACTGCCAGTTTACTGTTTCCATCCAAAACCACTGATGTGTGCATTCAGTTCCTATGGGTGCCAGACTGTTTCCCCTGGGTTATTTGTGCAAGCATGGCTACTGTCTAAATCGGATATAGTCGTGATCATCATGACTGTGTAGTCTATATGTTAGCTCAATTTTGTTTACTTTAGCATTTAACAGAACTTGAGTTATTTTAGTTTTTGTCCTTCACTAGCTAATAGTTCGGTTGAAGAAATAACCACATTTACTTGTTTATTAGTATACACCAGCACGTTTTCACAGTGCTGAGCACTGTATTAGTACACACCAGCACGTTTTCACAGTGCTGAGCACTGTATTAGTACACACCAGCACGTTTTCACAGTGCTGAGCACTGTATTAGGCAGAGAGACAGGCATAGGCTACAGATGTAGCTGTGGTGAGAACACAGATGCAGATGTTCAGACAGTGTTTGTTAGGGATATGTCATGTGGTCAGAGGCCGAGAAGCTACAGTAGTCAGTCTTTATGCTGAAACCCTCGTATAGCCAGTCCAGGTCTGAAAAGCCTCAGAACCAGAAGGTTGATGGTATTATTCTCAGCTCCAGGCTGAAGGCATGAGACCTTGCAAACTTGATACAAATCCTAGAAGCAGAATCAACATGTACAGAAACTGGAGGGCTTGAAGCTGTGGTCAGTAGGAGCAGGAGGATAATTGCATCTCAGTTGTAGGAAGAGGAGAGAAAATCCCTTTTGTCCATCTTTTTGTTCATGCTGAGATTTGGATGGCGCTCACCGGCATGTAGATGGATCTTTCTTATTCCCCAGCTTAGCAAGATAAAGTTATTCAGAGACTTTTTTTTTTTTGGCTAAAAAAATTAGAAGACAATGTATAGAATTTCTAAGCTATACTTTAGAGTAATATATATGAAAGCAGAATCACAGATTTCCAAATAAATTTTATTTAATAGTTAAATATTTATTCAGTATCTGAAATTAAGAGATTAACTGAAAAAAAAAAAGCCACTAAAGATTATTAACAAAACTAAGACAAAGCAAAGGTAATATGGACCACATAATGTAGGTTGTTTTCCTATTTATGTGTGTAAAGATAATCTGTCTCCTAAAAGCTGCATTTATGTATATGAAAAATATCATAATAGTAGGAAAAGATTGAAATTTACCATTAAGAAAATGAGATCCCTGCCGGGCGGTGGTGGCACACGCCTTTAATCCCAGCACTTGGGAGGCAGAGGCAGGAGGCAGAGGCAGGCGGATTTCAGAGTTCGAGGACAGCCTGGTCTACAGAGTGAGTTCCAGGACAGCCAGGACTACACAGAGAAACCCTGTCTTGAAAAACCAAAAAAGAAAAGAAAATGAGATGACATCTATATTAGTCAAGGCTTTCTAGGGAAACAGAGTTGATAGAATGAATCTGTATGCATATATAAAGGGGGGTTATTAAGAGTGGCTTATAGGCTGCGGTCCTCCTAGTCCAACAATAGCTATTTGTTATTTCCAAACAAAAAGTCCAAGAATCCATTAATTGTTCCACCCATGAAGCAGAATGTCTCAGCTGATCTTCAGTATACACTGAAATTCTGAAGAAGTAGGGTACAGAAATATCTCAGCAGCAGGATAAATGAACTTGCCAGTGAGACTGAAGGCAAGCAGGCAAAAAGCTTCTTCCTGCCATGTCCTTTCTATAGATTTAGGGTGGTCTTCCTACCTGAATGGTCCAATCAAAAAAGTTCCTTACAGACGTGTCCAACTGCTTGGGTTTGTAGTTAATTCCATGTGTAGTCAAGTTGACACTGGAGAAGAGCTATCTCAGCACCACACGTTTTATCCTTTTCTTCATGGAAACATTAGCAAATTATAGAAACAATATTGTTACACCTCACATTGAGCTCTGGCCTCTACAGGCATGTGTGTGCACACATACTATACGTGTGTATCCTGCACATGTGTGTACATTTGTGAACATATGTGCCACACACATACATAGGATGAAGTAGTAAGTATTATTTATAAAGTGATGGGAGTTGGATGATGGGATGCCTTGGTAGTTAAGAGCATTTGTTGCTCTTGCAGAGCACCAGATTTTTCTCCTAGCACTCAGAATGTGTGGCTAGCAACGTATAACTTCAGTTTCAGGACATCCAGTCTTACACTTTGTTCTGGCCTCATTGGGCACCAGGCAGATATGTAGCACACTCATATACACATATATCTTAACATAAAGGGTGAAAGATGGAGAGAGACAATCAGAGAATACAGTTCTGAGGGAGGTTAGTTAAGCTGAGATGTGTATCTATGAGAATGAAAGGAAGCTACGCAAAATCCAGGGACGGGCTCTCCAGGCTGAGAGAGCAAGCAAGGGAAATCATGAGGAGGGATCAAATTAGAGAGCCTAGCAAGGTGAGTGGCCGGGGGTCGGGGGTCAGGGGGAGAACAGTGAGTGATGATCAGGACTAAAGTAAGAGACAAGGATGGAAGTGTGCACATTTCAGATGTTGGGAGCTAGCAAAATAAACACTTTAACAGAAATTACTTGGTAACAATAATAGACATGACTCTGACCCAGAGTGTGAGTGACTTTTTAAAAACATTATTATTGTGTGAGTATGTACATGGTGTCTGTGTAGGTGTGGGTACTTGTGTGCTATGGTACATTCATGGAATTAGAGGACAGCTTCAGGTGTTGACTTCACCTTCTACCTTGTTTTGAGATAGGGTTTTTCTTTTCTTTCTGCTGTGTGTGTGTGTGTGTGTGTGTGTGTGTGTGTTTGTCTGCATATGCTGGCCCATGAGCTTCTAGGCATTCTCTTGTCTCTGCTTTCCTCTTTCTTGTAGGAACAGTGAGATTACACATACTTGTTATGCATCTGGTTTTTACATGCATTAATGGGATTTGAACTTAGGTCCGTGTACTTCTGAATGGCAAGCACTTTTACCCTTTGAGTCATTTCCTTAGCTCCTCACTGATGTATTGTTTTAATTACATCATCTTTGAAAAATCACAGTCAGTGTATCATAGGTATAAGAGTTTTATGTCCTCCTAAAATTACATGGAAACCTCAGCTTCTTAAGCTTTCATTGAACACTTCTTCTCTTAGTATAACCATCTGCGCCTCCCTTTCTCTTTTCAGTCTCATGTCCTGAGGTAACATAGTAGGGTTCTTAAGCCTCTAATCATGCATAGATACATTCACTCATTTATTGATTTATCTGTTTATTTATTTATTTTATTTTGGGGGCTGGTCAGAGGATAACTTGGGGGACTCCTACCACGTGGGTTCCAGGAAATAAGTGTCGGTCATTGTTGGTGGCAGACATCCTTAACCACGAACCCATCTTACTGTCCCCATTTCACACTCTTAATCTCCGATCTATTTAATTTTCACTGGATTCATTTAATATGTATAGATGTTAAAGACATCAGCTACTAAAATGTGTCATGTGTTGATACACATGCTTTTATAGGTACAACACATGTGAGTACATGTGATACATAATTTGCTTCTCCATTGTAAACTTGTGAAAGTGATGAACAAAGCTGACTAAGAAAGGTCATGTACGTGCTGTTAAAGGACACTGTCGGAGAGAAATGGCAGTAGTCTATTTGCTTCAGGGCCTCTTGGACTTTCCATCTAACCTGAAGAGAGGTGTCAGGGACTGCAGTTTTTGTTACTCTGTGGCTTCCAAAGTGGAAGGGATTGTCCCTTCTGGTGTCCCTCAGTTTTTGCCTTTGTTAAAAAAAAAGAGTTTTTGGACTAGGAAAATAATTCAGTGAATGAGAATGGTTGTTGTCCAAGCATGAGGGCTTGAGTTCAGATCTCCAGCATCCACTTAAAAGTCTTGGTGTGCATCTCTATATTATGCTTACAGCTCCTCTCTTAAGGTGCGAAGGCGGCAGGGGGAGGGGAGTTGCTGGGACTGGCTGTCAGACTGGCTCCAGGTCAGCAAGTGTCAGACTGGCTCCAGGTCAGCAAGTGTCTTAGGCAGTGTCCTGTTGCTGTAAAGAGACACGAGCCTCCCTGGGACTTCTGCTGTTATTCCAATGATGTCATACTTTTCTTATTTCAACTCTTTACTTTGTCTTTTGAGTTTTTAGAATTTTGACTATAATATTCTTTAGGAAGATACATTTTAAATGAAATGTTTTAGAAGTGCTTTGAGCTTTCTGGATGTGAATATCAATGTAATGTAGCCAGGTCTATTGTGAGCTCCTGACCCTTCTGCCTTTAACCTCAACAATTGCCTGGCCAGTCAGAGGAGTTTCACTCACGGGTTTTGTTGGCTAGATTTTCTAATGCCCTTTCCATTCTGTTCTGAAATCTCATGAAGTAAATGTTGACCTGCTTAATAGAATTCAGTAATCTGGGTAGATTATGGCAAAAGACTTTCTTCAGACCCAGAAATTCTTCTGTACGTTCACTTCTACTGTTGAAATTCTCAGTCAGCTAGATACCTAACTTCATTCATTATGTTTTTTATCTTCAAGATTTTTAATGAGTTCTTTTTGTATGATCTTAGTGAATTTCAATTAGGTCTTGAATTCTCTGTTTTTGAATTGTCTATTTTTCCTTACTATTGTACTAAGCTTTTCAGAAAATTCATCCTCTCAAATTTTTGGCAACTATTTCATATCCTTTTCTTTGTGCTCTTATAGCAATGACTGTGCTTTCTTAGAAGCCCCATATTACAGTTTTAGTTTTCATGCTGCTTTATGCTGGCATTCGTGCATCTGGTGGTCGACTAGTTCTTCATACCAGTTTGTTAGTAAGAGACTTACTATTGTTTTGATTGAATATACCATGCTGATCTGTGTTCCTCATGAGGGGTGTGTGTGTGTGTGTGTGTATTCATTCAACTTTTTCAGTTGTAATCAACACTAGCAGTATCTGTAAGTTTTTATAGCCAGTGGTTGTTTGGGAATTATATTGCCAGCCAGAAAGTAGTTTCCTTAGCTTGGACCCAGCTAGGTTGTGCTATGAGTAAGTTGTTCTAGGCCAACATAGGGATGGACCATTCTCTTGTTCCATCTGGATGTAACATGCCTGGTCCAAGATACTTGTCACTGTTTAAAGGCTACACAGAGATAAGTGGTACTGTCAGTGCCTGAGCTATATCAGTGACTTTGTTGGACCCCTGAAGGATGATGACCTTCCTAGAAACGTTTATCTAGCTATTTTCTAGAGTTAAGAATGGATGTGTGAGATCAAGCTTCTAAGAATAAGCTGTTCCATTACTTCTTGGACCCAGAAGAAATACTAGGTTTGTCTAGTTGATTCCCCAGGGTCCTCAAGCAGGCCAGGCCAAACTAAACGGGAAATGTTGTAGGGACCTCAGTAGACTGAACCAACACAATTGTAAAGCTCCTCTTCTGTGTCTAGAGGTATTGCTTGATAGGTTCATTGGTTACCTTTCTGTTGCTGTGATAAGACACCATGATGAAAGTAACTTACAAAAGAGTTTGGGGGCTGGGCTTCGTGTGGGCTTTTGAAACCTCAAAAAAAAAAAAAAAGCCCACCTGAAGTGACATAACTCCTCCAAACAGTTCCACCAAGTGAGGACCAGGTATTCAAATATATGAGCCTATGGGGGCTGTTTTGGCTCAAACCACCATAGTAAACAAGAATAACTTCTTTATAAGCACTGTGGTGATTACATGTAAGGTAGAAGTGGTTCACTGTCCCCTTTGGTCCCAAGTTTTGTCAAAGGGAAATTTTCAAAATCTTAAAAATGCTTTGGTGATTCTTCATAAATAAATCTCTAATGGGTTTAGTTGGAAGCTCTTGGGGTATTTAATGTGTTTCTGGTGATATAAAATGGAAGAAGACTGAGTTCGGCCAGCAGAGCCTTATTAGGACATTGAGTTGTATTATTTCATCTTTGAATTACAGAAATGTTTTAAAATATGTTTTTCTTATATTTCAGGCCTTTTTATGGTTATCATGAGAAGGAAAGACACTTTATGAAGATCTATCTTTACAATCCTGCAATGGTGAAAAGGTACAAAGATAAACAAAACCAAAATATGAATAGACATGACTTACATGTTATAATAATAAGAAGACACTAGAAGAAAGGCTTTGTAATTTATAACACCATTACAGTAAAGAATGTAAGATGTCTGTGTCTATGAGTAGAAAGAGCCACTGCTTAGGTTGTAATGAAGGATATTTCAAAGGTAGGTCATTTGTTTATAGCCCCTGCCTATTTTTCTGTTTTGTACATTGTGAGTTTGTCGACTTGTTTCGGAAGGAGAGATGATACCTGTCTGATACAGTATTAGTGGTCTGTTGACCAGTCCATATGTTCAAGACTCAAAACAAGATAATCTTAGAACTTCAAAATAAGGAGAATTTTGTGGAAGGAAGACTGCAGTGAGAACACTTTTTGTTGACTCCTTACTATCCGCTTCATATCTTGATTTTTGTTTTTTATTTTGCCCTTAATCAGTCTTCTGCATCTAGTATTCCAGATTCTAAAAATAAATTTGACAGCTGTGAGGCTAGGGGTCTGAGGGCAGCCAGATAATTCAGTGCAAAGCCACCTGCTGCAAAGAGACACCTGCACTTCATCCCCAGGATACACGCCTTGTAAGCAGTGCTGTAAGCAGTGCGCCAGCTCCTTCATTCAAACTGTCCTCTGGCCCCCATGGACGTACATGACAATAAGTAAATGCAATACAAAACTTCTTTTTAAGAGTAAATTGTCTGAGTTCAACGTCTAACACTTAGGCTTATTAGTTAAATGACTTTAAGGCAAGATACTTGCCCTTCTTCCTGTCAAGGTTTCCCATGTTCCATTCTAATGTCTGTACCACCTCCAGACTGATGACCTGCTCCTTGTCAGCAGTGCCTTTATCTGTCAGTTGGCCCCGTCTCTTTCCTTGTGCCATTTAAGTGTTAATACTGATCATTTTACTGGAACACTCACATACACACATTTACACATATAAACATACCCGTCTCTCACATACTCATTCTTCTTGAAAGACTTACCTCTCCATATCAAATGTCTTACCTCCCATCCATTCTCTACTCCTTATGATTTCTATCTAAACTAATCCACTGAAATTCTTGTTCACTAACTGTTGTTAAATTTGTTTTAGGTCTTTATTTTTTGAGCTTGTGGTACTACTTAGGAGACCGTCAAATAACTGCACATGCTGGTTTCTGAGACACTAGCCTCCTTTGGTTATCCGCATACTTGCTCGTTTGTCTTGGTGCTGCTGTGCATTGTCACTGTTTCTTCTTTACTATTGGTGATTGTTCCTTAGGGACTGGCTTTATGTCTTCATTTTCTCCCTTCCATATTTACATTATGTATACATTTTTATGCATGTGACCTTTAAGTTAGTATGAATAGTCTCATTTTTTCTCTTGAGTTCCCAATCAATACATGAAACCATTAACAGTAAATAGACTAGCCGTGTGGTTAAGCATGAGGACTCACAGAGAAGATTTGATGTGAATTTTAGCCTTTTCGTTTGTGTGTGTGTGTGTGAGTTTTAAAGAATACATCGTAGGCTGTGCATGTGAGCACGGGCACCTGCAGAGGCCAGTGTCATTTGGTGCTGCGAAGCTGGAGTTACAAGGAGGTAATTGTGAGCCACCCAGCATGGGTGCTAGGAACCGAACGTGGGTCCTCTGCAAAACTAATATGCCTTCTTAAGTACTGAGCCATCTCATGTCTCTGATTCTTAATATCATTTAAAATCTCTTGAAGATTCATCACTTTGTAAAGTGTTAGCATGGGCTTGTAGTAAGGTTTGTTTGAGGATAAGCATTTATAACACATAACCTATTCAGTCTGTAGAGCTCAAAAGTGTGTTAGCTACTTCTGCAGTATTTAAACATTATTATGATCTTTTCTGTTCATTTTTAGTGTGTAAACCTCTACCAGAATGTCCCACTATGCTAAAACTCAGTATACATAAAGCTGTTTGTTTTTATTTTTTTCTGAAAACAAAATGACAACTAAACAAAAACTACTTTTCTTTCATTCATTCCATTTTCTATAAACATATCACCACTAGTTGGCCTACACTCACTTCCTCCCTGCCTCACCATCCATCTCCAGTCAGTTCTTCAGGTGAGACCATGTCACCCTTACAGATCTCCTGACTCTGGCAGATTTTTGTTTTACAACCATCAATCTAGGTTTTCCATGATAGCCTCCTGATGTGATTGCTTTGTTTGCCTGCTACTTACTTCTCCAGCAGATTCTACTATTACTTCATATTTAAGTAGGCTGTCTGTAACCTGACTTGACATTGTAAGTAGGCTGTCTGTATTCTGACATCTGGCATTTGTCTTTCAGATTTTGACACTAGGCTACATACAGTATGACACTATGGCTTCCCTTCCAGAATATACTGCTTTCTAGTGACCTTTACTGTACCCTATTGTGTTCATATGAAACCCTCTTCCCTCTCTTCAGAGAATTGAACCTGTGGTTCATTTAACCTACTGCTTAGACTCCTCTTAGTGAAGGTTTTATGGGAACACCTCTGTACCTCAGTTCTTGACATAGTACTTTTTTTTTATGTGCATTGCTGCTGTTGCTTATGTTCCCTAATATGAAGGAAAAAAACATTTCAATGGTAACACAGTCTTGAGTGGTGGAACTATGAGTGGTGTTTCTTTGGGAAATTTTTAGTGGTGTTTATGAAGTTATTTCTGTATTTTTTTAATAGTAGAAAGCAGAAAAAGATTTATCCAATGTGGCCACATTGGGATGAGGGACAAAGACATCTAGCTAGGTACCCTCTCTCCTTATATACATACCAGTTTATTCTCAACATCCTGAAGTAAGAGTAAACTTTAGAAAGCAAATATATAGACATTTGAACAGTTTTGCTCAAGGTGTGGTGCCACCCACCATTGACTCACTGACTAGGCCTGAGTCTCATCCTTTGAATTGGTCTGACAAAATTGTTAGAACTCTGTGAATTCTTTTCTAGAGACAAGTATCCCATACAGTTGGTGCCTTTTTCTTCCCCCAGCATGAAATTTCTAGGGGACCCCCTCCCCACTTTGGGAATTCTTTATTTTAGTAGTTTGAGACTCACAAGTGTCTCTTTAAAATGTCTTCATTTGTCCAGAGCAGTTACAGTTCCTCATTTTCTGTTTAACACGTCTGAAACAGAATGCAAGTAGGAACCAAGGTTAGACCATGTTTAATTAGTGCCAGGTAGCCATGCATAAGAGCCATTCCGGGGAGCTAGAAGGATTGCTCAGCAGTTAAGAGCCTGTGTTTCTCGTACAGCAGACCCAGGTTAGATTCCCAGCCATCCACATGATGGTTTGTCAGTAACTCCACTTCACGGCGTCTCCTCTGACCTTCATACACTTAGTAAACAAAACACATGTAAGGAAACACTTGTGCACATAAAATAAGTTAAAACCTTCTTAAATAAAAAATATTTGAAAAAAGAACCTGTTGGCTTTTAGTTACCTTTGGAAGGCCTGACATAAGCAACTCCATCCTGGTGATTTGAGACAATATCTTGTTGGGAAGCCTAGGATGGCCACAGGCCTTCTGGCTCCTGCTTTGCCTTGCCAAGTGTTTGGATTACAGGCAAGCACTAATGTGAATTTCTCTAATTTTTTTTCTTATATGGTTTTAAATTTTTCCCCATTTAATCCATGAATTATTTTTTCATTGAGAAAAATTCATTTTCTTTACTTTAAAGCTGTGGTTTAAACTTTTAACTGGAAATAAAACACATATTTCTAGAAAAAGTGAAATAAAAAATTTTGAGTATTAGTAGGTTTTTTTGTCCTCTATATTTCTGTAATCATTGCTTCATTTAATATTTTAAAGACTATAATCCTGTCACTTTCCTTTTCTACTTTAGGATATGTGAGCTTTTGCAAAGTGGAGCCATAATGAATAAGTCTTACCAGCCTCACGAAGCGCACATCCCCTACCTCCTACAGCTCTTCATCGACTACAACCTCTACGGAATGAATTTAATAAACCTGGCTGCTGTCAAGTTCCGAAAAGCAAGAAGGAAAGGTACGGTTAATTGTCAAGTTCAGAGTCAGGGTGCTATGTAATCAGTGGCTTACAAAGTAGTAAGCATAGTACATCCGGAATAGGGGAATGCTGAGAGTGGGGTTTGAGATTACCAGGAAGAGCTTTGCAGAAACTTTTCTGGAGCTGTAGACGTTAAGAGTTGAGCGGATAAGAGCATTGACGGCTCTTCCAGAGGAACCAGGTTTGATTCCCAGCACCCACATAGTGCCTGCCTCACAACTATTTTTAATTCTAATTCCAAGGAATCCAGTGTCATCTTAAGGCACCAAGCACACACATGATAAATAGACATTCTTACAGGCAAAATACCCATATACATAAATTTTCTAGTTGATGGAGATACTCACATGCTGTGTAAATCACTCACTCCCAAGAAGACAACTTGAAGATTTCTCATCTGTTTGGAACTATGTAGGCAAGGTCATAAATTTCAAATATTTAAGTCACTTTGAAGGAAACCTTTTTATACTTTGGAACTTTGAACTTCCCAGCCCTGCAACTCTAAGCAATCAATAATAAACTTTCCATTTCCACATAGGTACCTGTAGCAGTGAATTAGTTAAACTGCCTTGGCTCCCCAAAACTCTCTGGATTTGCTAATGAGACACACACAAACACATACACACACCAGCTAATTTTGATGTTCCTTGACTAGCTCAGTGGCTAGGCATTTCTAATCATCCCCGCAGCTATCATACATTCTTCTTTCCAACTTTCCTGAGTCAACTTGCTAAATCAACATTTCATCTGTGCTACTCTAGACCCAATGGGGAAGTGGCACTTTCCCAAATTATTTTTTTTATTTTTAATTTTTTTTTATAATCACACTTCTGTGTAATAGAAAACCAGACTTGTTCCTCCCATCTGGCTGTAATTTTTTTCTTTTTTCTTTTTATTGAATATTTTCTTTATTTACATTTTAAATGTTTTTCCCTTTCTAGGTCTCTCCTTCTGAAACTCTCTATTCCTTTTCCCCTACCCCTGCCTCAAAGAGGGTGCTCACCCACCCACCTACCCACTCACCCACTCCTGTCTTCCTGCCCAGGCATTCCCCTCCCCTGGGGCATTGAACACCCTCAGGCCCAAGGCCTTCTCCTCCCACTGATGTCCAACAAGGCTATCCTCTGCCACATATGTGGCCGGAGCCATGGGTCCCTCCATGTGTACTCTTTGGTTGGTGGTCCAGTCCCCGGGAGCTCCAGGGGGCCTGGCCAGTTGACAGTATTGCTCCCCACTCAGAGCTGCAAACCCCCTCAGCTCCTTCAGTCCCTTCTCAATCTACTCCATCAGGGACCCTGCTCAGTCCAATGTTGGCTGTGAGCATCTGCCTCTGTATTTGTCAGGCTCTGGCAGAGCCTCTCAGGAGACAGCCATATCAGGCTCCTGTCAGCATGCACTTCCGGTATCTACAATAGCATCCGGGTTTTTGACTGTATATGGGATGGATCCCAAGGCAAGGCAGGCTCTGGATGGTCCTTCCTTCAGTCTCTGCGCCATACTTTGTCTCCATATTTCCACCTGTAAGTATTTTGTTCCCCCTTCTAAGAAGTACTGAAGCACCCACACTTTGGTCTTTCTTCTTCTTGGGCTTCATATGATCTGTGAATTGAATTTTGGGTATTCTGAACTTTTAGGCTAATATCCACCTATCAGTGAGTGCATACCATGTGTGTTCATGTGTGTCTCTTACCTCACTCAGGATGATATTTTCAAGTTCCAGACATTTGCCTGTGAATTTCATGAAGTCATTGTTTTTAATAGCTGAGTAGTATTCTATTGTGTAAATGTACCACATTTTCTGTATCCATTCCTCTGTTGAAGGACATCTGGGTTCTTTCCAGCTTCTGGCTATTATAAATAAGGCTGCTATGAACATAGTGGAGCATGTGTCTTTATTACATGTTGGAGCATCTTCTGGGTATATGTCCAGGAGTGGTATAGCTGGGTCCTCAGGTAATACTATTTCCAATTTTCTGAGGAATCCTCAGACTGATTTACAGAGTGGTTGCACCATCTTGCAACCCCACCAGCAATGCAGAAGTGTTCCTCTTTCTCTACACCCTTGCCAACATCTGCTGTCACCTGAGTTTTTGATCTTAGTCATTCTGACTGGTGTGAGGTGGAATCTCAGGGTTGTTTTGATTTGCATTTCCCTGATGACTAAGGATGCTGAACATTTCTTTAGGTGCTTCTCAGCCATTTGAGTTGCCTCAGTTGAGAATTCTCTGTTTAGCTCTGTTCCCCATTTTTAATCAGGTTATTTGGTTGTCTGGAGTCTAACTCTTTGAGTTCTTTGCATATATTGGATATTAGCCCTCTATTGGATGTAGGATTGGTAAAGATCTTTTCCCAATCTGTTGGTTGCCATTTTGTCCTATTGACAGTGTCCTTTGCCTTACAGAAGCTTTGCAATTTTATGAGGTCCATTTTGTCTATTGTTGATCTTAGAGCATAAGCCATTGGTGTTCTGTTCAGGAACTTTTCCCCTGTGCCCATGTGTTTGAAGTTTTTTCCCCCATCTTCTGTTAGTTTCAGTGTATCTGGTTTTATGTGGAGGTCCTTGATCCACTTGAACTTCAGCTTTGTACGAGGAGATACAGATGTATCGATATGCATTCTTCTATATGCTGACCTCCAGTTGGACCAGCACTGTTTGTTGAAAATGCTGTTCCTTTTCCAAACTGGATGGTTTTAGCTCCTTTGTCAAAGATCAGGTGACCATATGTGTATGGGTTCATTTCTGGGTCTTCAATTCTATTCCATTGATCTACCTGATTGTCACTGTACCAATCCATGCAGTTTTTATCACTGTTGCTCTGCAGTACAGCTTGAGGTCAGGGATGTGCTAGCTCCTAAAAGCTGGCAGGTCCAGGCAAGAGGAGAGAGATGTCCCAGTCCAGCCGGGTCTCTCCAGAGCTGAGCAGGATGGTGAGTGTTGGCGGCCCAAAGAAACACACCTGGCCGGGAGTCTTGTCAAGGCAGGAACTCAACTTTAATGTAACAACCTCTTGTTTATATAAACTTGGAGCATAGGAAGGGAGGGGTTTTGGTAGGGTGAGATAACGTTGGGAGTGGAGAAGGGTGACAGAGGGTATGGGGTGACTGACAGGGCCAATTGCAAAGTTCTACGTCAGCAACAGCTGAGCAGAGGCAGGGCTAAACAGGTCCTGTTGAGTCACTCCAGTACAGAAGTGACTAAGACAGGTCTCAAACTTGAGCCAGGCTCCAGTTTGTTTACAAGGCCCAAACCAGGCCCAAAATGGGGCCCAACATGGATGGTAATTCCTCCAGAAGTTCTTTTATTGTTAAGAATAGTTTTTGCTATCCTGGATTTTTTGTTATTCCAAATGAATTTGAGAATTGCTCTAACTCTATGAAGAATTAAGTTGGAATTTTGATGGGGATTGCATTGAATCTGTAGATTGCTTTCACCAAGATGGCCATTTTTACTATATTAATCCTGCCAATCCCACGAGTATGGAAGATTTTTCCAAATTTGTTATTTGAAGCCACAGTTACACTGATATCAAAACTACACAAAGACCCAACAAAGAGAACTTCAGACCAATTTCCCTTATGAATATCAATGCAAAAGTACTCAATACAATTCTTTTTTTTTTTTTAATATTTATTTATTTTATTTATGAATACACTGTAGCTGTCTTCAGACACACCAGAAGAGGGCATCCAATCTCATTACGGATGGTTGTGAGCCACCATGTGGTTGCTAGGATTTGAACTCAGGACCTCTGGAAGAGCAGTCAGTGCTCTTAACCGCTGAGCCATCTCTCCAGCCCACTCAATACAATTCTTACAAACTGAATCCAAGAACACATCGAAGTGATCATTCACCATGATCAAGTAGGCTTCATCCCAGGACTTCAGGGATGGTTCAATATACAGAAATCCATCGATGCAATCCACTATATAAACAAACTCAAAGAAAAAAACCACATGATCATTTCATTAGATGCTGAAAACGCATTTGACAAAATTCAGCATCCCTTCATGATAAAAGTCTTGGAAAGATCAGGAATTCAAGGTCCATACCTAAACATAGTAAAAGCAATTTACAGCAAACCAGTAGCCAACATTAAACTAAATGGAGAGAAACTTGAAGCAATCCGAGTAAAACCAGGGACTAGACAAGGCTGCAAAGGGATACAAATTGGAAAGGAAGAAGTCAAAAATGTCAGTATTTGCAGAGGTTCTGATAGTATACTTAAGTGACCCCAAAAATTCCATCAGAGAACTACAGCTGACAAACAACTTAAGCAAAGTGACTAGATATAAAATTAACTCAAAAAAAATCAGTAGCCTTTCTATACTCAAAGGATAAATGGTCTGAGAAAGAAATTAGGGAAACGACCACTTCACAGTAGACACAAACAATATAAAATACTTTCCCAAATTCTTACGTGGCTGGTTGCTTTCTTTTCTGTAGTGCTGTCTAGTGCCTTTGCTTTCCCTTCATGGCGGTCCTCCTCTTCCTCCCCTCTCACTTTGTCTCTTGCTTGCATAATCTAAAAGTCCCGCCCCGTCTCCCTGCCCAGCCAGTGGCTGTACAGCAATGCTTTATTATCGATCAAAGCTACCTGGGGGCCGGGATCCTCAGGTCTGAAAACACAGCTTTTTGGGAGCTGAAATAGGACTAAGCATTAGAACCAATCCCCAATAGGTACCCATCCTGTATATCTAGTATTAGCAGAATTGTACAATATGTGGGAACATAATTTTTCTACTTAATATCATATTATTATTAATCCATGTGTCTTGGATTAGTACTTATTCCTTTTAGTGACACAGTAATAGTCTGCCGTGTGTATAACCTACATATTTTTGTCTTTTTCACTTGGTGGGCATTTGGAGATTTTTTTTCTTTTATTACTCTTGTGTACACTTGTGTACAAACGTTTCTTTTTTTTTTTAACATATATTGGGAGTAAAATTTCTGGGTTCATTGGTCTTCCTTTCCTTTACATAAGAGTTTGTGTGTGTACCTGTTTACACATTCACACATGTGCTTGTGTAGGCAAACACTTTACCTACTGTGTTGTTATCTCTTCTTCCTACTTCTTTTAGAACAAAATAAAATGGGTATTTTCTCCAGGCCAGCTGGTGGCACGTTCCCTTCCCTCGTTGCCGTACTGCTTCAGCCAGGGACCAGCGTGTTGCCTTGAGTTGAGTTTACTCACTGTGCTCCTTTGGTTTACTTTATTCCCATTTTTTTCTTCCCGATCTTCTTTTTGTTCCCATCAATAATGAGCTATACTTTCAGATCAGTCTCCTTAAGAAACAATCATTTAAAGACCAGATAATATTTAAGTAATAGTAAACACACCAAAAAAATTACAATAATAACAAAAGTTTTAGACTAACAGAGACAGTGGTATAGTAAGGATAATTTGGCTCTGAGGAGCTTCTTTGAGGCAACCATCCTGGTTGTCATTCATGACATGTCATTCTGCCTGGCAGGTAGACAGTCCAGAGTACAGAGTAGGACTGCCAGTGGGTATATTCTTCAGTTGAACAGATGGAGAACTTGAACATTCTTTTTCTTTTTTTTTTTTTTTTTGAGACAGGGTTTCTCTGTGTAGCCCTGGCTGTCCTGGAACTCACTCTGTAGACCAGGCTAGCCTCGTACTCCGAAATCCACCTGTCTCTGCCTCCCAAGTGCTGGGATTAAAGGCGTGCGCCACCACCGCCCGGCTGAACTTGAACATTCTTGAGACATTCGATCCAGTGTGGATCTCCTAGGACTAAAAAATTCTCAAATCCAGAATGTGAGCTAAGATGTTACTAATGTGGTAATGTAGTTAGATCTGGTTGAAGAAGTGACTGACCGTAGATCTCCCTAGAGATACTCTCGTACTACTATCATGTATTAGATCTAGTGTCCATAAGTAAAACCTAGTAAGCACACCTCAAATCAGCAAAGAATCCAGATGCTGACATTATTAGTGACTGTTGAAAAGTTACCATTTGTAATCTTTGTTAAGTAAGGATGCTATGTGCAGAGTTCTACTATACAGTGTTATATTCACTAGTCGTTTTTAAAATTAAATTGGCTCGCCAACTATTAATAGTATCTTTATGTGGAACAATTTAGTTTCAATGAAACTTGTTTTAGAAAGAAAATTTTTGTAGTGACAGCATATACCATATACTATATTTTTAAGGTTACACGACTAATGCCTTGAACCCAGTCTATTACTCCCCTTCAAAGACCAAAATTATTTATTTATTTATTTATTTATTAACTATAATACTAGCTGATAATCTCAAGTTTTTATAAAATTATTATTTCTCATCTTTTCAGTGATTGGAATAATATAAAATCTCTCATAAGAAACCAGATGGTCTGAATAAGTAGTTCTTTTTAAATCCTAAGAATCACTAAGAAAAACTACTTCTAGAGCCAGGCAGTGCATGCCTTTAATCCCAGCACTTGGGAGGCAGAGGCAGGTGGATTTCTGAGTTCGAGGCCAGCCTGGTCTACAGAGTGAGTTCCAGGACAGCCCTGGCTACACAGAGAAACCCTGTCTTGAAAAAAGAAAAACAAAACAAAACTACTTCTAGAGTTGTTGGATGTCCATATATTATTGATGCTGTGTGTGTGTGTGTCTGTCTGTCTGTCTGTCTGTCTGTCTGTCTGTCTGTACACACTCACATGCACCTGTCCGAAAACTAAATCCAGAGGTCTGTGTATCCTAGACCAGCATTCTACACCGAGCCACACCCCTCTTTTTATTTTCACTTTAATGGGGTCTCACTAAGTTGTTCACGCTGCCCTTGAACTCAGTCTGTAGCCCATGTAGGCATTGGACTTAAAATAGTCCTGCCTCAGTTGCCTCGGATTACAGGCCTGCACCACCATTCCAAATGAATTATACATTTTGTTATTAAAATGCATTATATATATATATAAAATAAATATATATGTATGTAAGACGTAAAATACCAAGTATTGTAGCTGAAAACTCTGCCCAATGTTGAATTTGAAAGGGAAGTTTGAGATATAGCTATGAGGGGAAAAGTTGGTCAGTTGGATTTTCTTAAAGTTTAAAGCTTTTGCTCAGTGGGAACAAACACATTTTAAAGAATTAAAAGTAAAGGCTGAAGAGACGTCTCAGCAGTTAAGAACACTTGCTTCTCTTACAGGGTTTCACGCACTCACATGTAGTTTGCAACAATCTGTAAGTCCAGTTCTAGGGTTCCAGTTCCCTCCTTTGTCCTCTAGGGCACCCGGCACACACATGGAACACATCCATCCAGGCAGGCACATACTCATCCACGTAAAGTAAAAACATATTTCCCAGTCTATCAGTTCTTTGAGAAGTTTTGTACAATATACTTAAATCCTATTTACTCCCTCCTCTATATCTCTCAGATCCATACCCGTCTCCTTCCCCCAGCTTTGTGTCCTGTTTTTCATCTCATCAAGTACAGTTTGTGCTGCCCATATCCTCGTAGATGTGTGGCCTCTGCTGGAGTGGTTAACTGTGAGGGACCGCACTCTTACAGAAAGCTGACTTTCCTCTCTCCAGTAGCTATCGGTTGCCAGTATTTCCATAGCCTCAAGTGGCTGTCCAGCTCCTCTCTCCATGCTAGAACTTTCCCTGCCTTATGCTCGCATAGGTTTTGTGCATGATGTATTTACTGCTGTAAATTTGTATGTTCTGTTGCCCTGCTGTGTCCAGAAAGCACTGATTCCTTTTATTACTCTACTGCTTCTGACTCTTACAATCTTCCCACCATCTTTTCTGAAATGATCCCTGAGCGCGATGTAGAATGTAGATGCCTATTTAGGTTTGTGCATTCCACTGTGTGTGTGTGTGCGCGTGTGTGTGTGTGTGCGCGTGTGTGTGTATAACCTTGACCAGGTGTGGGTCTCTCTGTTGATCACCATCTACTGCAAAATGAAAGCTGTCTGATGAGAATTGACAGTTGTCCTGCTAATCTATGGGTATAATTATAAATAATTAGGACTCTGTCTAATTCTGTGCCCATTTAACAGAGAATCTAATGATAGATTCTCCTTTAGGGCCTATGGCCTGTCTAGCTACCAGTTCATGTCCCCCATGTCAGTGCCAGATAACAGATTTCAAGTTGTGGAACAGTTCTTAAATACAACAAGACTATAAATGGCTACTCTTAGAACCTTTGCACCACTTTTGTACCAGTGAGCTGGTCATTTTTATAGCTGGCAGAATTCATAGCTGAGTAATAATGGTGTGCACTCTTCTCTTCTTGTAGCATAGACCCTGCAAGCACTAGGGAATCTAGCGTGCAGGGACAAGGCTTCTCAGTGGACAGCAGCTTGATTTCCTTTTGTCCCGTGAGTCAGTTATGTGATATGTTTACAGTAGGGACTTACCTTCAAGTTCTAGAGAGTAATCAAGAACATTGGCAATACCCTACAATTCACGTACATCATACAAGCACTGTTGATCGTCTTTAAACGTCCCTGTAGAATTTCATAAGCCATGCCTCTGTCATCTTGCACTGCTATCAACAGTATTCTCCCAGTTGGTTAACAATTGGATATTACTTCACTTGGTAACAAACTCCAAAAGAGCTAACACATCCCTGGCTCTGGGCTTTTCATATGTTATTCTCTGATGGAAACGGAACGTAGGGACACTGTTGCCCTATTATGGGGTGATTGTAATTGTGTATGTATATATTTAATGAGGCTTCTCATGTGACTTCTTGAAATGTTTTAGTGTGCCCATAGGCTAATGTATGTGACTATTTTGTCACCAGGGAGTGAAACGATTTAAAATGATTTAGAAGGTTTAGGAGGTGTGGCCTTATTGGAGGAAGTGTGTCACTGGGGGTGAACTTTGAGGTTTCAAAAGCCCATGCCAGGCCTAGTCTCTCCTCTGTCTACAGATCAGGATGTAGAACTCTCAGCTGCTTCTTCAGCACCATGTCTGCCTGCATGCACCAATGCTCTCTGCGGTGATAATAATGGAGTAACCTCTGAAACTGTAAGCCAACCCCAATACAAGCTTTCTTTTATAAGAGTTTTCTTGCTCATGGTCTGTCTTCACAGCCATAAAACAGTGACAGACATCCCCCATAGTCCTGCTGTACCTTAGCATCCCATTCCCATTTAATCCTTTTTGCTGTTTTTCTTTAACCCAGTATACCGCTGCATTCTGTCACCCCTCCCTTGAACAGCCCATCCCACTACAGCCCCTTACCAATTTTCTGACCTCTATGGGTAATTCCAAATGGAGCAAACATCTGAAAAAGCCAACACCACAAACGAGAGAAAACATTTGTCTTTCCAGATCCGAGTTCCCTGAAAATGATTGTTCCTAGCTCCATCCATTTGTCACCATATCACAAGTGTCTTGGTCCTGGAACCTTGGCTTGTGGCGTTGAGGGAACGAAGAAAGGCCAGACACAGTTGCAAAGAAGATGGGATCTTCTGTAGCCGCCACCTCTATCACCGTAGGAAGCTCAGCACATTTGTTAGGTTCAGCCCTGGGGGAGGGCTTAGGTTGTCTGAGTAGGAGGCCTCTGTCGCAAGGCTGTGGACCACCTCCAGAAGGAAGTCGTGGGTACTAGTCTTTACACGGTGGTCAGTGTTTCACAGACTTCATCCTCAGACTCCTAGGAAAGCTTGCCCATTCCTCCCGAGCCTGGCCCATGTGGATACTGGCTTTGTCAGCGTTCCATAGGCCACTTGATCTTGGAGTTTTCAACAGCACCTGCATATATGAAAATATACATTCACTCAGACTTCATTCACCTGGGGCTTCCTCTACTCTGCACAATTTACCTGTCAGTTTCATATGTTCACTTTTTTAAATAACTGAGTAAATGTTCTACATTTTTCTTATCCATTTATTAGTTGATGGACATCTAGGCTGTTTGGATTTCTTATCTGTTGTGACCATAGATAAGCAGATGTTTCTGTAGTAGGATACATGGAGTCTGGGTATATGCCCAACAGTAGTATAGCTAGATGGACCATACATGTGGTAGGAGTATTTCTAGCTTTCTGAGGAACTTCCACTCTAATTTACATAGTGGCTATGCAACTTTACATTCATACCAGCAGCGAGTAAGTATTCCTCTTTTCCCACAAACCTGACAGTATTTGTTGTCATTGGGGTTTTTGTTTGTTTGTTTATTTGTTTTTTGGTTTTTTTTTTTTTTAGACATTTCTCTACATAGCAGTGGCTGCCCTGGAACTCACAGTTTTTTAATTAACAGTATAGGGACTAAGGCCTGTGCCACTTCACCCTGTCTGTTATTTGTTTTGTTTTTGTTTTTGAGGAGTTTATTTTGGCTTTTGTTTTTAACCATTCTGATTGCAGTAAGATGAAATCTCAGAGTAGTTTCAATTTACATTTCTCTTATAGCTTAGGATGCTGAATATTCTTTAAAAATATTTCTTAGTCAGTTGTGGTTTTTTTCCTATGAGAGCACTGTTTACTTTTTCCCCATTTTTAAGTTGGATTGTTTCCTTAATGTTTAGTTTTTTTAGTCCATTGTATGTTCTAAAACTAGCCTCTAACATGGATATCTGGTAAGTCTTTTTTAGATTCTATAAGTGGTGCTGTGTTTACTGAAGTGTGCATTTTAGTTTCATGAGGTCCTGTGTATTAGTTATTTGCCTCCATGCATGCGCTGTTGGGGTCACGTTCAGAGACTTTCCCCGTGCCATTGAGTTCAAGTGTATTCTCTACTTTTCTCTTGGTCAGATTCAGAATGTCAGGTCTCTTTGGAGGCCACCGGTCCATGTGGAGTTGAGTTTTATGCAGGGTGAGATATAAGGATCTCATTCATTCTTGTGCATGTAGCTGTACGCTTTGACCAGCACCACTTGTAGAAGATGATGGCTCTAATGTGCTGCTGGCCTCTTTGTCAACAGTAGCATTCCTGTAGGAGTGCTGTAGGAGTCTTTGTGCTCTGTACTTCTCTTCCGTTTGTCAGTGCCTGTTTTTATACCAACACCATGCTGGTTTTATTACTGTAGTGTCCTAGTTTGCTTTCTATTCTTATGGTAAAAACCGTGACCAAAAGCAGCTTGAGGTGAGGAAGAAATCTTTGGTAACAGTCTATTGAGCGAAGCCGAGAGGCCAAAACTCCCGGCAGAGGGCATGGAGGAATGCTGCTCTTTGGCTTCCTCCGCTTGACTTGCCCATTTTGCTTTCTTAAACATCCTAGGACCTCCTCCTGCCCAGGGATGGCACCACTCCAGTTGTCTGGCCCCTCCACATCACTCAAAAATACATGACCTGCAGGCTTGCTTGCTTACAAGTCACTATGATGGGGGCATCTTCTCAATTGAGGTTCACTTTTCTGAGATCACTCTGGGTTGTGTCAAGTTGAAAAAAGAAAAAGCCAAAAAACTAAGCAGTATGCAAGTGATCTAAGTATGTGGTCTGACTTGAAATCTGGAATGGTGGTCACAAGTGATCTAAGTATGTGGTATGACTTGAAATCTGGAATGGTGGTCCTCCAGCCGTCCTAGGGCTGTCCAAGATTGGTTGAACTCTCCTCGGCTCTTTGTAAGATTTTTTTTTTTTTTCAGTTTCTGTGAAGAAACTTCTGTGAAAACTTGATGAGGATTGCATTGAACCCCTATTTTGCTTTTGATAGGATGTGAATTTTCCTATTTTTCTGTTGACCCATGGGCATGGATAGTCTCTCCATCTTCTGAGATCCTTTCCAGTTTTCTTTTTCAGTGTCTTAAAGTTTTTCATATATATATATATATATATATATATATATATTTACTTTTCTAGGTTAGATTTATTCTAAGATATATTTTTAAAGATTTATTTACTTTTATTTTATGGACACACATGTTTAGCCTGCATTTACGTGTGTTTGCCATGTGTGTACCTGGTGCCTGGAGACGCAAGAAGAGAAAATTAAATCCCCTGCTACTAGAGTTAAAAGTGCTCCCCGAGAGCTGCAGTGTGGGTGTCAGAGGAACTGAGTTCAAGTTCACTGTAAGGATAGTAAGTGCTCTTAACCACTGAGCTATCATCCCTCAAGCCCCAAGACGCGCTTGCAGCTTTTAATACCTTTTCTTTATTCTGTGTTTTTAATATTTTAACTACCATATACTGTAGAGTATTTAGTTTTCTGGTCTTGTCTACTTAGTGTTCTGTAGGCTGTTAGTATCTAGATATGCACCTCTTTCTCTAGGCTTGTTCTCTTCTATGGTTTTCTTCTGCTGTGCTCATAATTAAGACGGTAATTGTCTTCGTGTCCCAAACTCTCCCATGTTCTCATCTTTTGTTTATTTTTTTATTTATTGACCTTTGCACAGGGATCCATTTCCAGTACTATCTTCCATTCCTGCCTGTTTTCTGTTGGTGAGGCTTTCCACTGGAGTTTGGGATTGATTTACTGGTGTTTTCCATTCTAGCATCATTTCAGTTTGGGTATTATTTAAAAATTCAAACTATTTCCATGTTTGGATTGACTTCTTGTGTTATTCATTTCTTTTTCTTCTTTCAGTTTTTTGAGGTGCAGTTTGCCCATGGAATTTTCTATCCCATTACTATGAGATTTTTGTTTTGGAGGTGATTTGTGTTATTTTGGATTTTTGCATTACTTTTCATTCTGCATTGGTATTGTGCATTTAGGGTTAATTTGTTCATTGAATTTTTCGATTTTCTTTTTTTGTTTCTTGTTTTTTGTTAGTTTTGTTTATGTCAAATTTCATCTGAGATAAGTGTAATGTCCAGGAAGAGTCTAATTCATAGGAGAGTTATCTCAGTTTCTTTGTTGTGTGATTTTGAGGGGACAGCCTCTATCTTGGCTCTTCTGTTTCTCTGCTGTAGTCTAGTACCTTTGCTGTTTAGACAAGGAACCTGGAAAAGTTTGTCCTGTCAGCATGGACCAGTCCTGGGTCTCAGAGCCAGATAAAACAAGGAAGAGTCCCTGTCAGGCAGCTGACAAGGTTCTGGACTCTGAGTCACATGTGGTGGCTGGAGGGTCCCTGTGGAGGTCAGGCTGAGATCTGACGGGTCCCAGAGGGAGGAAGATAGGCTAAGAAGAGGTGTCTGTCCCTGGTAAGCTTTGGCAAGACACAGGTGGCCCGAATTGAGAGCAGCCAAGACAATGAGCACAAGTAGTCTTGGGTTCACGACACATGGACACAATAAATAAATCATATTTAAAATGCAAAGAAATCTCACTGTAAATATTTTTGTATTTAATATATAATTATACCTATAGTATTTAGGTAACTCTGAAAAAAATCAATTTAAAAAGCAAACCAATTAAACCTTGCTAAAAAACTAAAACACATTTTTCTTTTCCCTAAAGTTGACGGCAAACACACAAAAAAGATGATATTCAACAATATTTAATAGGAAAATTTTAATTAAACCAGAAAGTTCTAGTCCTACACACCTATTATAAAAAGCTACAATTCAAGAGTCATGATAACCTAACCAGTGCTGGCCCATGTGTTATACCATAGCAACTCTCATTGCTGGTGGCAGACGTGAAGTAGTCTCGTCAGTGTGTGTGTGTGTGTGTGTGTGTGTGTGTGTGTGTGTCTTTTTCCCCATTTACTTATTTATTCACTCACTTTACATCCTGATCACAGTTCCCCCACCTGTCTCCTCCCACTGCCCTCTCCTCACACAGCCCCTCCCTCTCTTCATCTCTGAGAAGGGGAAAGTCCCTCCTGGGTACCAACCCACCCTGACACCTTAGTTTTCTATTTTGTAATGAGGTGTTAATCATTTAGATATACTTATTATGCTATGAGGTTTTATAAGTGCTTCTTACTCAAATCAATTCATTAGAAATACTTTTTTTCCCAGTCTTAGTTTAGAATTATTGCTCTCAACTGTGTGTATGTAATCCTGTGTATCAGTGACTCTTTAAAATATATTTGGGTGTTTTTACATGATTTGTAAATTATTTTACAAAGAGGATAATTTTGTACAAATTATAAATATACTTTGCCAGATGTAGTAGCTCATGCATTTAATCTTAGCACTCAGGATGCAAAGTCTGCCTGGTCTGTGAGGTTGAGACTGCCCTAGTCTACACCGTGAGTTCTAGGTCAGCCAAGGCTGTGTAATGACACTCCGTCCCCAATCAATAAATGGAAGATGGATTGATTAGACAAAATATTTATAAGTACAATTTATTTAAATTTGCCTTTCTTTCTCTAGGTGATACATCACATGCAACTGGATTATTCAAGCATCGGTTGTCAGGAAATTCTCCTGCTGGCACTTTATTTAGGTGGGAAGAGGATGAAATACCAAGGTTAGCCTCTGTTGTCAAAGAAATGAAAATGTTATATACATTTGTGATCAGTCACCAATGGTCATCATAGTTCAAACTTAACTATTTACTACCTTGGGTCTTTTAAACAGTTATATTTAAAATGTATCAATAACATAACATGGAATCATGGGCTTCGTGGACAGACCGTGATGGTGAGGGCGTTGAGATGGTAGGGGTAAAGGCGCTTGCTGCCAGAACTGATGACCTGTTTGATCCTTGGGATCCACGTGGTGGAAGGAGAAAATGAGTTCTATAAACTGTCGTCTGACCTCTCTGTGCAAGTGACAGCACTCCTGCACACAGAGCCACTGATGCACTGATGAAAATTAACTGTAGTTTAAAAATAAATAAAGGGCATCACAGAAAGACATAGTTATTACCTAATTAATAACAAGAATCTGAAGTAGGTTGTTAAATTTCTTGCCGTTATTAATTGTCATCATGCAGTCTAAATTGAGGTTTTACAGGTTACCAAGTTACAAACTCAGTTATTATAAAATATAGCAATTTTAAATTAAAGTAGCATATATTTTTAATAAAATAACTCTCTGGGTTTCTAAACATTGAGTTATGGAAATAAATACTCGACAAAATACAACTTGTTTCTTTTAACTATTTTGTTGATTATGCTTTTTGTTAAAGTTGTAGTATATTCCAAATGCTTAGATTTTTCTACCACAAAGGAGACACATAATCACCACCTTTCTAAATTATCAGTCAGTAGCCTTATCTCTATAAAGTTAATTTTATACAGATAATGTAGATTGTCCTACATAACTTTGCCCAAAGCTTTCTTGAGCCTCTTATTTTGGTTACTGTGGTGTTGGTAACATGGGTATAGTTTTCTTCTTTTTAACTTCCTATATTTATCCAATTTTTAAAAGATTTAAATTACATTTATTTATTTGTTGTATATGTACACACATGCACAGAAATTAGAGTACAATTTGTGGGAGTCAGTTTTCTTTTTCTACCAGATAGATCCTGGAAACAGAACTCAGGTCATTAGGTTTGATACCAAATGGTTTTACCCTGTGAGCCATCTTTCTGGCCTTATTTTTTAAATGTATATGTTTTTAACTTATATTTATGTAATTATTTGGTGAGTATGTGTGCATATGTGTTGCGGTACATATGTGAGTATGTGTGAGTATGTGTGCATATGTGTTGTGGTACAGTGTTGGGCAATAAGACAAATGTCAGGTTGCGTCTCTCCTTCTATCTTACGAGATCTGGGGGTCAAATTTAGGTCATTAGTAGGTCTTCCTGCCAGCACTCCACTGAGCCATCTCACTAGCTCACTAATCTTTGTGGAGTGAGTTTGTTGGTTTGTGTATGTATGTGTGTGTCATAGTCAGGAATCCTTCTCACTCCCTTTCCATTGTGTTTCTTAGAAGCCTTTCACTGAACCTGAAACTTGCCAGTTAGGCTGAACAGCCCCAGAGAACATCCTCTCTTATTCCTCAGAGATAGAATTACAGACTCAGGGTGCTACCCCCAGTGTTTTACATGGATACTGGAGATGTGAACATAGATTCTCATGTTTGTGTGGCAAGCATTTTGCTGGGGTATCTCTCAGCCCAGCGACCCAATGATTTTTTTCTTTTTAAGCAACTTTGTGTGTTTATATGTGTGAAGAAGTGGGGTGGGGACATAGTATTCATTGACTTTATTTTTAATATATATTAAGAAAATGTATTGCCAGACAGTGGTTGTGCACACTTTTAATCTCAGCTCTTAGGAGGCAGAGCCAAGCAGATCTCCAGGTTCAAGGCCAACGTGATCTACCTAGTAAGTTTGAGGACAGCCAGGGCTACCAAAAACAATACAAAATGAAACAGAACTTACTGGTTGAACTTAAAATGATCATGAAAATAATCCCGACACTTAGTAAGTTGAAGCACAAAGATTGGAAGTTTGAGGATAAACCTGGCTGTTTACTAGAACCCTGCTGGATAAACCAATCCAAAGGATCATTTTTACTGAGAGCTTGTCTAATTGCCCTAGTTTACTTTCAGTTGCTGTGATCAAAAGGAGCTTTGGAAGGAAAGGATCTATTTCATCTTATAGCTCAGTGCATGAAGGAAAGTCGAGGCAGGACCTCGAGGCAGGAATTTGGCTCTAGGAACTGAAGCAGAACCACAGAAGGATGCTGCCTACTGCTTTGCTCTGTCTGGTTTCCTTAGCTTGTTTTTATACAACCACAGACCACCTGCTTAGAAGGGCTATTACCCACAGTAGTTTAGGCCAGATAATTGGTCACCAGTCTGAGATATAGTCTTGGTCGCTTCTGGATTACAGCTTCTGTATAATAATATTTGTATTACTGTGCTATCCCATCAGAATGATTTTTAAAGGTTTTTAAGTAATAAGGGTGTTCACTATCCCTGAATTCTGCTCATTAATAACACTTTGAAGCCTCATCTAATAATCTTCCTTCTTGTTAGGTCATAAAAGTATAACAAAAGTACACTAACTAGGATAAAAATTGGAATTTTACTATAACAAATTGAATTTTAGAATGTTTGTAAGAAGTCTTTTTTTTTTGAAGTTCTACAAACTAAACTATAGGGAAAGATATAACTAGGCAAACTAGTAAAGTTATACTCAGTGAAATTACTAACTCAATTAAACGTAGATGACCTTCTCTTTAATACATATGTGTATGTATGTATGTATGTATGTATGTATGTATGTATGTATGTATAGTTAGTCTCATGGTATAGTCGTGGCTGGCTAGCCTGGAATTCACTATGTATACTCAAACTTGTAGCAGTCCTCCTGCCTCCTCTTCCCTCATGCTGAGATTACATGTGTATACTACCACTCCTTGCCAGCTCCATGTGTTTTTATTTGTTTTAGAGCCTGTTGTTTCCCCCAATGTTTATATAGTCTGAAAATCTATGATTTCATTAAATGTAAGTAAAAGATAGTGCCAGAAGTTTTCTCATAACCAGTAGAATTGATTTGTCTCATTTCTCTTTCTAGTCTCGCATGTTCTTCTGGGTGCCTTTACAAAATACAATGAATTATTTGATATCCTTTTATAAACATTATTACATAGGCCATAGCAAATAACAAAGTTGTAAGAAGACGGGAGTTCCAAGTCAGGTGTTCTAGTTTATCTTGTGTTGTAAGTTGAAATTACCAGGTGCTGTGGTTCTCAGAGTCATTCACTACTGTGATAAAGCTCCAGCAGCTATAGTCTGAGAACAAGAAGTACACTGTGTCTACCCAATAGAGTGTGTGTGCATGTGCGTGTGCGCGCATGTGAGTGATGTATTTGTAGGCTCATGTGACAGAATGGGTGTTGTGGTGATCAGAGGGCATCTTAAGGAGTGAGTTTCTCCTACTGTTGCATGGATTTGGCTTCAAGATTGAACTCAAGCTGCCATACATGTAAGGCAAGCTGAACCAACCTGTAGGTATTTTTAGAGTGTTTAAATTCTGTCTGCCATGATTCTAATTAATTGATCTCTTGTATTCAGTTGTTAGAGAATACTTAGGAACAATCTTGTAAGTTCCATTGTCATTTTTATCTAACTTTCATAACCAAAATGAATTTTCTGCATTTACTTAATGACTCAAAACTTTGTAATCATTTTTTCTACTGAAAATAATTTATTTTGAAAAGATTCTCCCCTCAAGAAATACTGCTTGGAATTTCTGAATAGTTTTGTAATAAAGACAAAAAAGTTACAAATTTATTTTTTTCTAGGTATGGTGATATACATACCTATAATTCCAGGTCCCAGGCCAGCCTGGGCTATATGCTCAGCGAGACGTTGTCTTTAAAAACAACCACAAAACATGGTGGTGTACATTTCATCCCAGCACTTGGAAGGCAAAGACAGGCAGATCTCTGTGAATCTGAGGCCCACCTGGTGTGCACCATAGATTCCAGGACAGCCAGGGCTATGTAGAGAGACCTTCTCTCAAAGAGAAACAATTTTTTTTCTACTGTGAGATATTTTTTCAGTGTTGCTGAGTCTTTTCCCTTAAAGTACCGCTTTTAGTAACGTTTATTTTTATCGTAACTCCTATATTTTTCACTATAATTCTTTCAAGTTGTAAAGCATGTTATTGTAAGAAGAAAATTGTTAACTGAACTCGTCTATCTAGCACTTAGTTCATGACAACATGGCCTTGGTTCATTTATATGGACAGGGAGGCCAGCCTACTTTGGGAATTCTTTTCTCCAAAAGGGAAAGGGACATGTTGTGATAGCTTAGCTTACTATGCCCTTCTTTAGAATTGGCACAAAGATTTGTGTGTGTCTGTGATTTAACAAATTAACTTCTTTGTTCTGTTTTGTGGTGCTGAGAGAACTGTAGAAGATGAGAGGCAGACCTCAGGCATCCTCAGGCATCCCAGCAGACTTTCTTTTATTGAACTGTGCGCTACCAGCCATGACAACTTAGTGTCTAATGTCCACCAAATTCTCTTTAGGAAAAGGCAGTAGAAAATCAAAGTTTCTTAATGTTCACCTTAAAACCTTAAAAGTCAATAAAAAGTTACTAAAATCTGCATCTCCTATTACAAGCAATGTTTCTAATCTTTCATTTTCATTTAATAATCTATCAGGCATGAGCTATAAAGTTTGCAAGAGGAAAACTGGGATCTGCACCAGGTTCCTATGCATTCTGGGAGGAATGGACAGTTCCATGGTGTCTTCCTCTTTCTTTTCAGTGACTCTGCAGGGACTAAGCAATGTGTTCAGGTCAAAGAGTGTCAGTGAGAACGATCTGAAGTTCTCATCAGAAGGCACTCTTGTCACCTGTGCCAGCTGGCCCTCACTGCCCGTGTGGCTAGCTCTTCAGCAGGGGAAAGAATGTCAGTGCCTCCAGCTCAGCAGGGGCTGAGGACAAGAAGAAGGAATGTCACTTGCCCACCTGTCAGTGTGCTCACCTCCCTTCTCTAACAGTCATGTCTGAGTGCAGGGAAGGGTCCATGAGCACCTCCCTTCTTTAACAGTCATGTCTGAGTGCAGGGAAGGTCCATGAGCACCTCCCTTCTCTAACAGTCACGTGTGAGTGCAGGGGAAGGTCCATGAGCATCTAACAGTCATGTGTGAGTGCAGGAGAAGGTTCATGAGCAGCTGATTTTAAATATTTATGAATTGTAGTGAATCCCTGTGTTGTCTTCACCATGCTTCAGCCATACCCACATGCTAGATATTAAATCTTCCTCACATTTAAAATATGATTCTGAATATATGGACAGTAAATGATATCCAGAGGTTAGCATTATAATTTTTCTTGTTCCATTGTTATTTCTTACACATAGTATCATGAATATTCATGAATTCATTTAATATTCTCAGGTTTTCTCATTACTATCAGAGCATGAATTCCTACATAAGAAAATTCTCAGATCCTAGCAACAACAACTTGGGAAGTTTGTGCTAATTACTATATTTATTGATATCCTTTCTTTACAGTTCTTTATTGCTGGAAGGTGTTGAACCTCTGAGTACATGTGAACTAGAAGTGGATGCTGTAGCTGCCGACATCTTAAATAGGCTGGACATTGAAGGTACACACGTGATTATTCTTAATATACATTCTTACTTGTAATACGTAATGAGAAAGCAGAACAGAGGCGTTACTAAAGAAGTAAGATACAGAAGGAGAAGGCAAGATATCCTGAAGTTTGCTCTTTGTTTATGATGGGAGGTATGTTGGCTGTTTCTGTTGCATTGACAAAAATACTTGGCGAAACCATCTTAAAGGTTGAGTTTCAAGGGTTTCAGTCCCTAGTCGTCTGGCTCCGTAATTTCCAGGCCTCTGGTAAGACAGGATGTCATGGCAGACGGGTGTGATGAACAGCGTTGTCTGCCTCGTGGAAGCTAATGATCAGAAAGGGATCGAGATAAGACACATACCACAGACCACGGCACTCCCTCTCCCAACAGCCCATCCAGCTCAGTGGCTTCATTCACTGGTTACCTCAGTGCTCTCCAAGTCCACTCACTTCTCACAGACAGCTGTCAGCCTGGGACCAAGCCTTCATCAATGATTCTTCAGAGAACATTTCCTATTTAATGACAATAGATAGTTATATTCATTTGTATTTCTTTTACATTGCTATGTTTACCTAAATAAGAAATAGAAATAAGTGGCACTAAATAAAATTAGCCAGTATAAAGTAATTTTATATACCCTGCCTTGTAATTATCTGCAGGTTATATGCCGTGGAGAGAAGTTTAGACTCAGCAGTGTTGGAATTTTACTTACTTGGGGTGATTTTTTTTTTCAGTCAAAATAGAAAAATTAAAAAGGAAGCACCATGATAAAGTTGGAATTGAGATAATTGTTCATTATAACACACACCATGTTCTTCTTAAAAAAAAATACTAATATTAGGCATGATAGTACATGCCTTTAATCCCAGCACTGAGAAGACAGAAGCAGGCAGATAGATCTCTATTGGGTCCCAGGTCAACCTGGGTTACACATGAGTTCCAGGCCAGTCAGGATACGCAGCAAACCACCCCCCACCAAGTACTTACTAAAGTTTAAGCAGTCTATAGAGAAGAAATTTTCACTTTGACACTTGTCGTATTGTTGTGATTACAGCTCAAATTGGTGGAAACCCCGGGCTGCAGGCCATATGGGAAGATGAAAAACAGCGGCGAAGAAACAGGAATGAAAGCTCTCAAATTAGCCAGCCTGAATCACAAGGTAAAAGCCTGATAATGCTCTAATGATGTGAGTAAATACTTCTAATGGGAAAATAGACATTGAGTTTGCCCTCAGCACTAGATGTTGTGTCTTAAATTACCCTTAATCTTTCTATGTAAATCTCCTGTGGTCATTGCTATACAGCCAGTACATCTTTACAATTACCTCCAGAGTACCCTTTATTATAGTCATCCCTTTGTCTCTGTGTGTGCTTGTTTCTTGTGTGCCTAACCTTCTTGACACAACAGTCAGTTGTTCCCTTTCCATCACGAAGCATAGTTGTGTTTTCTTTTTCCAAATAAGGTACTGAAAACCATGGATCCTCACGCAGAAACACCATTTTATTTGTTCTACTTTGCAAGTGTTGGCCAGGAAACACTCACTGTCCTCTGAAACTGTCATGTAACCTCTCACCTTGATCATCATGTGCAGCTGAGGAAAATGTTCCTTCATAATTAAATGTTGCTGTACTCTGAATTTGAGGGCTTACAAACCATGTATATAGAAAAAATTTAAAGATAAAACTAACAGTTTAAAGGACAGCTCAGGGAAAGAGATGTTGTGATAAGTCTCTACTGAAGCCCAATTAAAATTTGAATTTCACTGTAATATCTAGAGTGCCAAAAATGTATTGGTAAAATTTAAGTATTTATTAAGTATTGGTAAAAATTAAGTATATTAAAAAATGTATTTGACAAAGGAGGAAATTTCTAAGTTCAGGGTACGTGATATATTTATGAATTGAGAGCAATAGTTTTGTTGTTATCTGTATGTCTTAGGTTATAATTGTAGAACTTAAACTTGAAGTTTGATACGTTCTTAATTTCCTTGTTTAATAACCTCCATTTCTCTTTTGTGTGGTTCTATAACACACTGCATTTAGGTGGTGGGATATGGGTCAGGAGAAAGATAAATTACTGTGACTTTCAAAGCTCCTTTAAGGAGAAAGGAAAATTATTTCATCCACTTGCTATCTAATGCACTTTTTAATTAAATTTAAAGATTGCAGATTTGTGCCAGCAACAGAAAGTGAAAAAAAATTTCAGAAGAGACTTCAGGAAATTCTCAAACAGAATGACTTCTCAGTGTAAGTGGTTACTTATCAGAGATCTCAGCTAAGTTTACTGCTTTGGTAAATGGTTTGTTACAAAAGTCATGTTTTAATGAAGCAGAACACTGTCAGGATCTGTGGACTACAGCAATGGATCCCAGGAGTTCTCTGCTGAGTTAACACTGCACTCTGAGATTCTTTCTCCTGAAATGGTTTCCTGTTCACCAGCCAATATGATAGAAGTCCACAAAGATACTGATCTGAGCAAAGGTGAGATTATCTGACTGTCTTCTCAATTAAACAAAAAAATACTAAAACAAATATGGTATTGGACACTTAGGTTAATAGTTAGCTGTTTCCTTGTTTGTTTTTCTCCTCAGAAATAAATATGGATGCAGCAAAAATTATTTCCAGTTCTTTGACCCTTTCTAAATCTCTAAAGATAAACACTACAGTAAAGTTTGTATAAACCATTATGATGTAAAATTTTGTGATGATTTTTATATATGTATGTCCTGTTGCTTAATGTTTCAAATTTTATATAAAGGATGTCACTATTGGCATAAATTAAGTAACTAGCATTATATTCAAAAATGTGTATTTAAACAGCTAATTGAGAAATAATTTGAATAGCACAGATTCACTCATTTTAAGGACATAATTACTCCATAATCTAATTTTAGAAAATATCCTTCAGTATACAGGCTTCCTTATTGGCAGTCATGACCATTCCCAGCTCCAGTTTCCCAAGCCACCGTCTTCTTAGATTTTTGTCTGTCTGCATTCCTAGATATGTCGTATAAATGAAATCATACAATATGGATTTGTTCTTCTAACACTTAGCAAATACTTTCAGGGTTTATGCTGTGGTAATTATCAATATTTGATTTCTCTTTAATAACCAGTTGTTATATTCGTTAATCCATTTACCAATTGGTAGATGTTTGAGTTGTTTTCACTTTTGATTGATTAAAAATAATGTTCATATGAACAATAAAATATGAAATTTAAAGTAAATGTGGTGTGGAAATTATAAAATATTAGAAATAGTAGCAGATAGACCAGTTGCAAAGTAAACCTTACTATAAAGTAATGCTTAAATAAGTATGTTTTCATTTCTTTTCAGTAGACACCAGAGTGTGGAATTTGTAGAGCATGTGGTAAATTTTTGTTTGTTTGTTTTTTTTGTTTGTTTTTAAAGAAATGCCAAGTTGTTTCCATAGTGGGCACTTTGTTTTATGTTACTACCAGCATTGTGTAAGGCTTCTATTGACTTAGTGTTTTTATTTAACGCTTGGTATCATGTCTTTAATTTTTCTAGGGTATATGGAATGCTATCTTACTGAAGCTTTATTTTTTTCCCTCATTACTAATAGTGATTATCATCTTTTTACATCAACATCTTCACTTTGAAATTTATCATTGATTATTCATTTTAGCTGCTGACTGCTTTACCTTAATACTTACTGATCTCTCTACAAGTGTTAGATTGTTTTTCACTTTTGCCCAGTGCTACGTCTGTCGTCTTAATGGCTTTGTGCAAAATTTTCTTTACAGAACACAAGTGAATAGTTGGCTGATAGAATGCATGCAAAAACTATGCTTGTGTACAGTTAGTAGGTAAGAAGGTAGCGAAGGTTGATTAGTTTCCTTGTTTCAGGTGTAGTGTGCTTCGGCAGGAGGACCCTTGATCACATTTAATAGATTGAAATGAAATACAAAGAATATATACTACTATAGTTCTTTGAAGTGGAATATTCTTATTTTAATCTTCATTTTCTGACTATCAGGAAGTTGAGGCAATTAAAGGCCTTTTCCCATTAGGAAATTTGTTTTAAAGATTGTGTGTGTGTGTTTGAGTATGTACAGGTGTCTGCAGAGACCAGAATAGGGAATTGGTTGCTAGGAGGTTGTGAACTGCCTGTTATTGTTGTTGGGAGTGAACTCTGCACGAGCGTTAAGGACATAACTGCAGAGCCAACTCTCAAGTCCTGGGCTCTTATATAAAACTTCCTGATACCTTGTAGATTAAAAACCTTTTTTTATTTCTCTCTATCAGAGCTTATTCTGTAGACAATTCCCATTTTTTAAGCTTATTTTATCCATCTTATTTCTCCCTTATGTTTTTTAATTCTTTAGTATTTTGCATGTCTTCAATTTTAATGTCATGTTTGCCTACATCTTGTTCTGTATTTGGTGTCTGAACCCTTCTCTATCCTGATGTAAGGAAGTTTCCTAATGTAGTGATCCTACGGCTTAGGTGTATGTTCTCGTTTGTTTCTGCTGCTGTCATAAATAGTACAACCAACAGCAACTTGGAGAAGGAGGGTTTTATTTCATCTCACGCTTCCAGGTAAGAATCCATCAGTGAGGAAAATAAGGGCAAATGCTCAAGCAGGAGTAGAGGTGAGAACCATGGAGGAGAGCTGCTTCCTGGCTGCCTCCCTCTGGCTTGCTCAGCTGCCATTCCTACACAGTAGAAGGCCACCTGCCCGCGGGGGCACTGCCCAGACGGGATGGGCCTTCCTACAGCAGTAAGCAATGGAGAACACATCCCTCTGACATGCTCCAGGGCAGTTTGATCCAGGCAGTTACCGGTTGATATGCCTTCAGATCACTGTAAGTTGTGTTGACAGTTGAAGCTCACTGGGAGACTAAAAACCCTTTCTACTGGACATATCAACTTACCACTGTAAACCATAGCATTTTCTTTTGGTTTATGTACAAGATCTTATAGTATTATCATAATTTAAAATAGTCTAACTTTCAAAGGCCCCCTAGTCTTTTAAAGAATTCTAACAGTTTAAAAGTCCAAATTCTCTTTAAAAGTCTCATTCTAGCCACCACAGTGTCTTAACTAGGGACACCTGTAAGAAGAACAAAACTCACTATATATAAACCTTGTGTACAAAGAGGGAAGAACCATGGCATAGTTAACAGTCAAATCAAAACCAAAATCCAATAATGTAAAAAGCTCCGTGTCTAACACCTGCAACTTCCTCATGATCTTCTGGATTCTGAAGGGTTGAATAATTCCACTTCTTTCTCTCTGCCATCCCTGGCACATGGGACATGTCTCAGAGACTCCATGCTGGCTCCATGTCACAGCTATCATCTCCTTGCTGGCAAGGGCCTCGGTCCTGACATTTCTGGCGTGCTGGGACATCCACTGCACCATCATCATCAGTGGCCATTCTTGGCCTCTCCAGTGATTCCAAATCTGCCACACAGTGCTAGGCTGGAGCTGCTCTCTGTGTCCACTTCAGACTTGCACCTGACATCTGCGTATTACCATGTGAAGGACACTTAAGACTTCAGCACCAGTGCCAGGTAGAGATGACTTTCAGATACCACTTGATATGCAGTCTTCCTCCACCACCACAACAATTTCTGTGTGCTGACCTAAGAGACACTTCCCGGAAGACTTGTCCCAGTGGTGCTGACCTAAGAGACACTTCCTGGAAGACCTGTCCCAGTGCTGCTGACCTAAGAGACACTTCCCGGAAGACCTGTCCCAGTGGTGCTGATCACTTATGCGTCACAGTGGATTCTTCAGCCACAGCTAAGCAGCATCCACTGCTCAGTAGAGCACATGTTTTCCTTGCACTGATTCTTTTGTGTTTGTGACATAATTACAGTATTTCTTCCTTCCCTTCCTCTGTCCACCCCTTCTGGTGAGCTCCTGCCTACACTTCTTCAAATTTATAGCCTCTTTTTTTTTTCACTAATTGTTACTGCATGTATATATGCATATTCCTAAGTACAACCTTTTAGTCTGTATAATGTATGTATGTTTTCAGGGCTGACTGTTGGTACTGAACAACCAATCGGTGTGCTCTTCGCTGGGGAAGACCACCTCTCTTGCTTTCAGCTTTTCTCTGTTGCCCATAGTCCTTTGTATAGGATTGAGGTCTCACACTTCTACAGATTCTGAATTAAAGTAGATCACACAAACGGCCTCAATTTCCTCTGAAACTTCAAAAGCCGTGTCTCCAATGTCTACATTTCTTTGCAGTTTTTACCTTCTAAGCTCACTATAGCTCATTAAGTCTAAGTACTCAGTGGCTTTTCCATCCTAAAGTTCTAAATGCTTCCACCATCTTCCACAAACCCAGCATGGACAGGCCCTTCACAGCAACTCCCTGCTCTCAGGACCACTGTCTGTCCTAGTTGCAGTTTGATTTTCTGTTTCTGTGCTAAACAACTTGTGGAGACAGAGTCAGCTTCATTCCAGTGTCAGTTCATCACTGCTCGGTGAAGTCCGGGCAGGAACAGGCAGGAACCTGGAAGCGTGAACTGAAGCGGAGCCCACAGAGGAACCCTGCTTCCTGCCTTACTCCCAGATCCCTGCTTAGCTTCCAGGAGTAGCACCACCCACAGTGGGTGGTGTGATAAAAAAAAAATGTTTCTAGATCAAGGCAATTACCCAGTTAACTCTGTCTGGGCTGTGTCAAGTTGATAACTATTTTTTTTCCCATTAAGTTCTCTAATTCTTATATGAAAAAGAAAGCCCTAGTCATGCCATGCATTTATGGGACTCTGTAAGTAGTTGTGTGAATATATATATATATATATATATAAGTAGTCTTGTTATTCCTCTAGATTCCCCACCATCATGTGTCCCTATGGTCATTTCATACATCTCAGTTGTCCTTTATAAGACCTTGTCAGGACAGCTCTTCCCGTTGTCACCCTAAGAATTATCTGCTCTTGATCATGGAAAATAGCTTTCCAATATTAACTTCAGGGTCTCATTGTTATTCTTCTGTGAAGAATTCTGGGCTTTTATTGAGAATTTCTTTGTCTTATAGATTGGTTTAAGAAGGAAGGATTTAACCTGTTTCATACCAGCTCATGTACAAATGGCCTTCAATAGTTTTGTAATTCTATTAATTTTTAATTGTTATAATTATGAGCTTTATTTTTAAAAAATTATGTAATTACTGATATTTGTGAACTTCATTGGCCTTTGTGTATCAATTCTTTATCAAGAAACTTTTATTAGTCCTAATAGTTCAGATGTATTTTTCTGAGATTTTCGTCACTGTCTACAAAGTACTGTTTTCACTTCTCAAGCCCATTTTCTCTCTCAGATCCTTAAAAAAATATCATTTCTTTTTGCCTACTTGTGTGTCTGAGTAGCACATATATGCAGAAGGCCAGAAGAGGGTATCAGACCACTTGGAACTGGGCTTGTAGATGGTTTTGAGCTGTCATGTGGATGCTAGGAATAAAAGCTGAGTCTTCTGAAAGACTAGCCAGTTCTTTTAACTTCCGTGTCTCATCGCCCCCTCCTCATCTCCTATGGTCTCCAGCACCACCAAGAGTGATGCAGGACAAAGAGGTTGATAATCGGGCTTCAAACCTAACGATGTTTCCTTTCCTTGTTTCCTCCTCTTTCTCCTCCTCCTCTACCTTTTCTTCCACCTCTTCCTCCTCTTCTTTTTTTGTTTTTTGTTTTTTTGAGGTTGTTTGTGGGGTGTTTGTTTGTTTGTTTTGTTTTGTTTTCAGCCTGGGCTAGCCTTGCACTTTCTATGTAGACCAGGCAGGTCTGGAATTAAAGTAGTCTTTCTGCCCCTGTCTCCTCAATGCTGGCATTGCAGGTATAGATATATTTTAAAAATTTACCAACACTGAAGTTTACATTGATTGGATCATGGTAAATGTACTTTAATCAGGTTTAATTTTGCTAGAAGTTGATGAATATTAAATTGAGATTTACTAAATAGTCTTCTGAATTTATTGAAATTAGTCTTTCTTTTATACTCTATTAATATGGTGAGTTATGGTTTTTGAACATTGATTTATTTATTTTCCTAATAGTTTTCTTCTATCAGGGAAAAATACCCATACTTTCCTCATTAAACAAGTTGTAAGGTTTCAACTTCTCTTTGGAGAAGTTTCATTACACTGGGATCATTTATCTCGGGTTTTGTAGGTAAGACCACCCGGCCCCTCCGGATGCTGCTGCTGTGTGAGCGGGCTTTCCTTGTGACGTAGCGACCTAACCCTGCTCTGGCTTTCCTCTGCTCTGCTTTGAGTCTAAGACATTATCCATTTTACCTGAGTTTTCCATGGTTTAGCATAAAGCTGTTCATAGTATTAACATTTTTACCTGTAGACTTCTCCTTTCATTCTGCTGTACTGTGTATTTATGCTTTCCCCATAACTACTTTGATCATTGTTTGTAATTATCTGTATCATTATTGGTTTCAAACTACCAGGATTTATTTTTAACCAAATGCTTATTTTAGAAAGCTGTTTTCTGTGTTTTGATCATTTGTTTGTTTGTTTTGATTAAATACTCTGTCTTGGATCTGATAGTTTATAGTATATTTTATATAAAAATAATTTCTTATTTAACTCTCTAAAAACTCAAAAAGCATTTAAGTGTCAGGTCTGTTTAAATGTCTAAGCAAAAACTATTTTTCCAGTTAGCTATAATAGTTCCAATTAGCTGCTGATTTTGTGTGTGTAGTCAGTCCCCTCCCCCTTTAATATGTGCTTTTCATCCTCACTCTTCACCTTACTAGATTCTAATATGGGGTTCATTTCGTCTGTGTTTATAAAATTATTGATTCTCTCTGGGCTTTAGACCCTCTATTAGATAGAAACTATTTTTAGATAACAAATGGGAAGCTTTTGAAAAATACAGTTAATGTAAAAAGGAACTTACTTGTTTTTGAACCACAAAGAATAAAAAACTTTATTGTTCAAGACCTGAGAGTGGTCATACCTGCCTATATTCCCAGACTTAGAAATGGAAGCAGACTTATCAAAAGTTAAGATCATACCAAGATAGGGGCCAGATAGGACTGCAAGAGATCTTATCAAAAAACACAACATGAACAGAAACACAAACACATTGTATGTCTCAGTACTGATTTTTATCAGAATACTATAACTATATGGGTATAATAAAAATGCAGAAGTGTTTATAAGTATTTGGTGATCTATAAATTCATATTGTTTTGCCTTTTGTTTGTTTCTCTTGTTGTGAGGTCTTCCTTTGTAGGTCTAGCTAGAATGGAACTCACTGAGTAGACCAGGCTGGTCCTGAACTCAGGGAGATCTGCTTGCATATATATATATATATATATGCATGCCTCCCTCCCCTGGGATTAAAGATATGTGTTACAATGTCCAGCTTGCTTGTCTATTTTTACTTTTTAAAATTCATGTGATTGATGATGATATTCTTTGGGCTTTTTTATTGCATTTTTGTTTAGTATATTTCAGTAATATTTTAAAGTTTTAAGGTGGATTTACATTGCAATATTCTATAATTTATATAAATTCTATCTTATGTAAGCTGCTAGGTTTTCGAGCTGTGGCATTGCCTTAATGCTCTTGTCTTCTTTGTCATCTTAAGGTAATACTAAACATAAAGTAGAAGAAGCACTTATTAATGAAGAAGCAATTTTGAACCTCATAGAAAATAGTCAGACTTTTCAGCCTTTGACTCAAAGACTGAGTGAGACACCAGTTTTCAGTAAGTAACAACACTACCTTAAATGTGTCGTGTTTTAAAAGTAAGTTTTTGGGTTTTTGTGGTTTTTTAACCTTTGATTTGAAGAAGTGAACATTTCACATTTAGTAAATGCTGAGTATAAAAATTGTGTATCACATTAGATCAAGTAATTGTATGTTTTCTTGTTTTTCCTTAAAAAATAAATAAACAGCTGTGAAAGAAAAAATTTTTTCTTGAACTATATTGGGTGAAAGCATGTTGCTTTAGGGGTAAAAGAAATTTCTTTTCTTTTTCTATTTTCTATATGTGTAGTATGCATGCAATTGTACATGCTTTAACATGTGTAAAGATAAGCAGGGATGTGTGTACATGCATCTGAAGGCCCCAGAACAATGTCAGAAACAGCCTTAATCCTTCTTCAACCTTACTCACTGAGATAAGAGCCCGTCAAGCCCACAGCTCACTGAAAGGGCTTGTCAGTAGCCAGCCTGGTTTGGAATCCCCTTCTCCACCTCCAGAGCAAGAACTACAGGTGGGCTGCTCTGCCCTCCTGTATTCATAAGGGTTCTCGAGGATCTGAACTCTGGTCTTTACACTTGCAGACTTACTGAGCCAGCTCCCCAGCAACCAGACACCCTCATTTTAAAATAGTATCCAAACGGAGCATAATAATGAAGTTGTGGGTGCTCTGCTGTAATATGAGGAAGGTGACCGAGTTCTGAAGAAGCACAGAGCATGACCGTGTTTTCTGAGTGTTGTTTTACCCCCTTCATGCACTTCAGCCATAAACCATTTATGTGTCATGCTTCTCAGTTTGCTTGGTATCATCAGTGATACGCTGTTGCTTCTTTTCTCCTTTTAAGTTTTTATATAATATATTTGAATTCTTTACATATTCTTGGTATCAATCCCATTATATAAATAACTTAATTGAAAAGGAATTTTCAGAAAAGCTAATGTGGAAAAGAAATGGAGATTCCCAGCATCAACCTTAGACCTCTGCGTGCACATGCATAGACACCTGCACACACGTGTGCACCCATACCATACAGAAACACATAAGAGAGAAAAAATGTATGTATGTAGTGAAAGCAGGTGTGCCAGTTGATTTGGGGGGTCACTGAGAGGAAGGTAAAAAAGGAGGAAACGGTAATGAAACATAATGAAGTGGTATGGATCTATTGAAATGACTGAATGAAGCCATCCGTTCATACGCTGACGCACATAGTAGAAGTAAAAAGTATAAAACCATCAAAAATCTTTGAGTTTTCTTGCCTATGCATGTGGTAGTGGAATTAATGTGTAATGTAGTGTGGATATAGGGGAACAGTAAACTCAGTTTCTCCTATATTCCTTACCACAACAGTCAACACAGAACATGTCTGTGACTGGATGTCTAGGCATTTTCCACATGCCAAGCAAGCAGTCAGTTTTGGAATGGATATCTCCTTGATATTCTCTAATTCAACTCAATTGTAACCCTCACCAACCTGGAGACTATATCAGATTCCACAGGTGAGGGTTCTCATACCCTCGGGCTCAATAAATGTGCTTGAGCAGATCACTGAACTAGGACAAGCAGACTTATTACTGAATTAGTTAAAGGCTATTACAAAGGTTACCAATAACAGCCAGAATCAATGAGTAAGGCAAGGAAGAAGATGCACAGAGCTCCCGTGTCGTGTTTGTCTGTGCTAGCCTCCAGGAACATACCTGTGTGTGTGTGTGTGTGTGTGTGTGTGTGTGTGTGTGTGTGTGTGATGTTTATTTAAACTTTCTGAAATGTATATATTGTACAAT
Source organism: Grammomys surdaster (assembly GCF_004785775.1). NCBI lineage: Eukaryota > Metazoa > Chordata > Mammalia > Rodentia > Muridae > Grammomys > Grammomys surdaster. The sequence continues at coordinate 4,177,209 of NW_021604635.1, read as the reverse complement.
GAATATATCCTCCTCCTCATTCTTGGTAATTCCTTTTTCTCACCTCACCCTCCCTCCTGTAAGTCCTCCCTCAGTCCATTTAGACCAGCAGTTCTCAACCTGTGGGTCATGACCCCTTTGAGGTTGAATGACCCTCTTACAGGAGTCACAGCATGAGGAACTGTATAAAAGGGTTGCAGTGTTAGGAAGGTTGAGAGCCACTGGTTTATAACAGTTTCACTTCTGGTTTCAAATACTGTCTGTGTGTGTGTGTGTGTGTGTGTGTGTGTGTGTGTGTATGTGTGTGAGAGAGAGAGAGACAGAGAGACACACACACAGAGAGACAGACAGAGAGAGAGAGAGAGACAGAGAGAGAGAGAGAGACGGGGTGGGGGGGAAGATCGTAGATTTTATGTACCTGTATAAATCTAGGAACCACAAATGAAGGCGAATGTGCAGTATTTTGGGTTTGTGAAGTTTCATTATGTAGGCATGACTGGTTGACCAGTGTAATTAAGTCAGCCGTCAGTTACTCTGACTACCCTGAAGGTTGGGGGATGGGACTGAGAATCAACTCTAATCTTGCCTTTCTCTTTCTGGTTGTCAACACCCATCCTGTCCATTTACAGGGATTTTAGATGTATGTCAGAAATTGAGGACATCTTACAACCTGAGCAGTAGTAAATTAAGATTCCAGTTTCATCACAGCCTTGTCAATACTTGATACTATGTGACTTTGTAACTTTAAGGATCTTAGCATATATAGTATGGTTTCAGAAAAATCGAACTAGTAACTATTTTTAAAAGCAGTTTTATTTATCTCAACTAGATTTTGTTTGACTATCCTGTGAGTATAGTTGAAGTAAAAGTTAAAATGTTTACATGTATCTTTCTTATACTTAATTAGTTATCATTGCTTTGAATATATTTCATTTTGAACACTCACGGCCATATTTTCTTTGGTGCTCTTCATACCTAAGTAAGCCTGGAAAATCCTTAAAAGCACCAATCCCTGAGTCCTACCTCAGACGGTCTCATAATAGATGAGAGATGGAATCTGAAAATCTTCTTTTAAATAGTCACTAAGTTCCTGTCATTCAGTGGAAGGCACTGATTTTGATAAGAGAGCTACAGTGTTAACGCCTGAGCCTTCACACCAGTTATATTCTTTTAGTATGTGTCAGCATCCATTACACTGTTTTGGGATTAGTCTCAATTGTTAGAGCATTTAGAAACCTTATGCTATTTTTGGTGATTGATTTGCTTGTTTTATAGTGGACAGTAGTCCTGATGAGTCGCTGGTCCATCTTCTTGCTGGTTTGGAAAGTGATGGATATCAAGGAGAAAAGAATAGGATGCCATTACCATGTCACTCCTTTGGAGAATCTCAAAACCCCCAAAATAGTGACGATGAAGAGAACGCACCACAGATTGAGAAGGAGGAGATGGAGCTTAGTGTGGTGATGTCCCAGAGATGGGACAGTGATATTGAAGAACATTGTGCCAAAAAGAGGTGATTTCTCTTAAAAGTTATTTCAGTTACTCTAACACATACCTTTTCTCATTGCTGCACTTCATTTAAAAGTTACTGTTATTATTCATACTTTAAAATGCCCCATGAACTAAATTGACTTTCAAAATCCCCTTTAAATAATGACTTTTTTCATGTAGCATGTATTTAATATTCCAAGAAATACCATGTTCTTCTACATTTAAAAAACTAACCTAGCAGCCTGGCGGTGGTGGTGCACGCCTTTAATCCCAGCACTTGGGAGGCAGAGGCAGGCGGATTTCTGAGTTCGAGGCCAGCCTGGTCTACAGAGTGAGTTCCAGGACAGCCAGGACTATACAGAGAAACACTGTCTCGAGAAAAAAAAAAAAAACTAACCTAGCAACCATGTGTTTTACATACAGTACTGACGTGTGTAAGGACAAATGGGTAAAACTGAAGTTCCTCTTTACCACAGAACTCGGAAAGTGTAATTGCCCCCGAGAGTAACTGTTAACGGCGCCAAGTAGCCCTGTGCAGAGTCCGCTTAAAAATAAGTGACTCTTACATCTGATTAGCTTGAGTTAATTACACAGTAAACGGAAGCAAATAGCTGGCTGGGTGACAGATGCCTGTAACATCAGCCAAGGCTACAAAGTGAGAACCAACCTATCTCAGAATCAAGTCTCTGAAGCAAGCACTGTCGTTCTGGTTTAAGATCAGTCAGTAAGAACCAGGTGTGATGGTGCACACCTTTTATCCCTGCACTCATGTGGCAAAGGGAAATGGGTCTCTGTGAGTAAGAGGCTAGCCTGGTCTACACAGTAAGTTCCAGGCCAGATAGGGCTACAGAATAAGACCCTGTGTCTCAAAAAAAAAGAAGGGAGCTGATGCATTAGCCAGGGTTCTCTAAGGGAGTAGAAATGATAGCAGGAGTGCATGTTTATGTTTATAATGAGTACATATGATGTATAATATGTATTAAGGGGAACCCATTGGATTGGCTTACAGGATTTAAGACAACAAAGGCTGCCGTACAGTGGAGAAGCCAAGAATCTGGTAGTCACTCAGTCTATGAGGCTGGTGTCTCAGCAGCCCCATTCTGTGGTTGAATGCCAGGAGACTTCCTGGACACTCTACATTGGAATTCCAAAGACGTCATTTCTAGTATTGGTGAAGGAATGCCACAGCAATGGGATGGATGGACATGCCAGAAACAGTGAGGGCAAGCAGGCCAAAAGCAAGTTCTCTTCCATATCTGGGCTGCCACCAGAGGGTGCTGCCCACATTTAAGGTGGGACTTCCTGCTTCAAATAATCTGATCAGGAAATCCTTCATAGGATTTCCTAGAGTTTCAGTGGATTCCCAGTCAGGTTGGCAACCAAGATTAGCCATTGTGAGTGGCATTATGGTTAGCTGAGCAGCCTCTGTGAGTTTGAGTCTGCCTCCGAAACTCATTCCTAACCATATTAGAGAGCTTGAATAATAGAAGCACAGAAAGAAATTTGTTAAATGTATATTAAATGTTGTTCTGCCATGTGTATCACTGTTTAAGAAGACAGAAAATAAAGGGAAAGAAAAGGAAAACTTGCCGGGCAATGGTGGTGCACACCTTTAATCCCAGCACTTGGGAGGCAGAGGCAGGCGGATTTCTAAGTTCGAGGCCAGCCTGGTCTACAGAGTGAGTTCCAGGACAGCCAGGACTACACAGAGAAACCCTGTCTCCAAAAACCAAAAAAAAAGAAAAAAAAAGAAAAAAAAAGGAAAAGAAAAAGAAAAGGAAAACTAGAAAGATCAGTGGATACTGTCATTTAAAGAACATTTGGATAGAGACTGGTCTAATTAGGTAACTAAGGGAGAAATGACCAACATTTTTATATTGAAGATTAACATGTGAAAAATGGCACATATCCATTTCTTATGTGACAGAGGATAAAGCATGAATACAGCATTGAAATTGAAAATATTCATGTGATTGTGATATCAAAAAGCAGTTAGCTTAAGAGAGTCGGTAATAGGGTTATCCTGTGAGACAGCAAGCTCCTGATACAGAGAATATGAAAACAAAGATTATATCTTTTATTAAAAATAAGATTTTTACATCAGATAGAAAATGTTATTAAACTCATTAGATGATGTTTGATGTAACATTTCTTCCAGCACATAACAGTGATTTTTATGACAAATTGTAATTGTAAAAAGGGGAAACTATTCTGTGTATAATACAGAGATATTTTCAAGCCACTGGTGCCAGAAGGAACCTGTTAGGTATAGAAAGAAAGACTTTGAGCATCTAGATAAGAGTGAAAGTATCAGACTAGCATAAATATGGGGCAGGACGTAGAGAGTCTAAGCCGCAGTTCATCTGAAACTAAAGTAACCTTGAGCTCCGTTTCCATAGTGTCCTCCAGCCCTTAGTAGATCATTGCTACTTTCTCTTGAGAACTCTCTGGAGATTTGAATGCCCCATCTCACCTTTCTTGATTTTCCTTTCATAGTTTAAACACCTTAAAATATATCAGGATGTCACATTTTTAGAAGTCACCTAATCCTCCTTTGTGCATATCCTATCCACAGATAGGTTAAGGAGAGAGCATGAGCAAGTACATGCCTAGACAGGATAACAATCCAAGATGCTGTGGCTAGAAGCTAAGAATTGCATGCTGGACAGTGGCCGCTCAGGCTGTTAGTCCTGACACTCGGGAGACACAGGGACACAGACCTCTATGAGTATGAGGCCAGCTTGGTCTGCAGAGTGAGTTCCCAGAGAGCCAGGGAAACGCTGTCTTGGCTGGAAGGAAGGAAGGAAGGAAGGAAGGAAGGAAGGAAGGAAAGGAAGGAAGAAATTATGATATCTTCTGTGTCACATGAATGAGATTATAAATCCCGTTTATAGTAACTTTTTGCAGGTCCTGTAGCAGTGCATGTTAATAAAGCAAAATAAACCTGGTTTTTTTTTTAAAAATGCTACTTTTATATCTTTATATTTTTACTGTGATAATCAAGTCAGAAAATTTGCATCTAAGATGCACCTTTTTCTCTTAAGATCTTATTTACTTTTGTGTCTATGAGTGTTTGCCTGCACGGTATAAGTCCATCACATGCCTACAGAAACAGGGTATAAAATGTCCTAAGACTGGAGGTACAGACAGTTGTGAGCCACCATGTGGGTGCTGGGACTGGACCTAGAGCCCAGTGTGTGTAACTGCTAGATCATCTCTCCAGCCCCAGATGCGCTGTTTTCTAATGACCACACTCACCAATGAGTTGTGATGTTCTCTAGGTCACTGTGCAGAAATGTCCACAGAAGTTCTACTGAAGAAGATGACTCGTCCTCAGAGGAGGAAATGGAGTGGACTGATAATAGTTTGCTTTTTGCCAATCTCTCTATACCTCAGTTAGATGGAACTGCAGATGAAAATAGTGGTAAGAAAACAAACCTATCATATTTGATTATTTAGTGGCTCAAAATGTATTTTATTTGTGACATAGTTGTATTGTCTTTAAGCAATTATAATTTGTCTTTAAGTGACTACAATTTAAATGACTGTCGTAGTGTTTTTCTATAAGTGACTATAGCTGTGTGATTGCTTATGCTAAAGAGGGTAGGGTATTTGTGAGTTGCTTGTTTGAAACTCTGTAAACTTTATTCACTTTATTGTATCATTGAAGTAGCACAAGAAACTAAGAAACATGCTAACATGAGGAAGCATATTATTTTATGAAAAAAAGTTTAAATATGGTAGTATTTTCCCACATTCCTTAAAGCTACTATAACATTTTTCTGATCCAGAGAATATATGTTTAAAATAATGACTACTATAGTCTCTTGATTGTTTAGATTGTATAATTTCTTTTTGCCGGTCACTGTTTTAGACATACAAACTTAATATAAATTCTTCCTTAAGAAATTAATACTGTGAATGAGTACATTCTTTTTTTTCTCTGATTTTAGACAATCCATTAAACAATGAAAATTCTAGAACCCACTCTTCTGTGATTGCAACAAGCAAGCTATCAGTAAGACCCTCCATCTTTCACAAAGATGCTGCTACATTAGAACCTCCATCTTCTGCTAAGATTACCTTTCAGTGTAAACACACAAGTGCCCTTTCTTCCCATGTTTTAAACAAAGATGATTTAACTGAAGACCTTTCACAACCAAACAGTACAGAAAAAGGTCGAGATAATTCAGTCACTTTTACAAAAGAAAGTCCTTACTCCATGAAATATTCCAGCTCTTTAAGTAGTACTGTTCACTCAGATAGTTCTCATAAGGAGATTTGTAAGAAAGACAAATCTTTGCCGGTATCTTCCTGTGAAAGTAGTGTTTTTGATTATGAAGAAGATATTCCATCTGTTACAAGACAGATACCAAGTAGAAAGTACTCGAACATGAGGAAGATTGAAAAGGATGCCTCTTTCATACATGTGAACTGTCACACTAGTGAGAATACATTGGGAAAAAACTCTTTCAACTTTGCTGACTTAAATCACTCAAAAAATAAATTGTCCTCTGAAGGAAATGAAAAGGGAAACAGCACATCTATCAACAGTGTATTTCCTTCTTCGCTAACAGAAAGCTGCGACTTGTCATCTTCAGGGGAGAACAGAAGTATGACTCATTCTCTTGATAGCATCACTGATGAGAGTGGACTAAACAAACTTAAAATCAGATATGAAGAATTCCAAGAGCATAAAATGGAAAAGCCAAGTCTCAGCCAGCAAGCAGCACATTATATGTTTTTCCCCAGTGTTGTTCTTTCTAATTGTCTCACTAGGCCACAGAAACTCTCTCCTGTCACATACAAACTACAACCTGCCAATAAACCTTCCCGGTTAAAATTGAATAAAAAGAAGTTAATAGGCCTTCAAGAAACTTCTACCAAAAGCAGTGAAACTGGAGCCACAAAAGACAGTTATACGCATAATAATCCGTACAGCGGTACTTCCGAGAAGGACAATGGATTGAGTAGTGACTTGATTAAAGCTACTCATGGGACATTTGAAAACAAAACACCTACAGAACATTGTATAGACTGTCATTTTGGAGATGGATCTCTAGAAGCCGAACAGTCTTTTGGACTATATGGAAATAAATATACTCTTAGAGCCAAACGCAAGGTGAATTATGAAACAGAAGATAGTGAGTCAAGTTTTGTAACACAAAACTCAAAACTTAGCCTACCTCATCCCATGGAAATTGGTGAAAATTTAGATGGAACTCTCAAATCCCGAAAACGAAGAAAAATGTCTAAAAAGCTGCCCCCTGTCATTATAAAGTATATTATTATTAATAGATTTAGAGGGAGAAAAAATATGCTTGTGAAGCTAGGTAAAATAGATTCTAAAGAAAAACAAGTAATATTAACTGAGGAAAAAATGGAACTTTATAAGAAGCTTGCACCTTTGAAGGATTTCTGGCCAAAAGTTCCTGACTCCCCTGCAACCAAATATCCCATTTATCCACTAACACCAAAGAAGAGTCACAGAAGGAAGTCAAAACATAAATCTGCCAAGAAAAAACCTGGGAAGCAACACAGAACAAATAGTGAGAATATAAAAAGAACTTTATCTTTCAGAAAGAAACGGACACATGCTATTCTTTCTCCTCCCTCCCCATCCTACATTGCTGAAACTGAGGACTGTGACTTGAGTTACAGTGATGTTATGTCGAAGCTAGGCTTTCTTTCTGAGAGAAGCACAAGCCCTATCAATTCCTCTCCACCTCGCTGCTGGTCTCCCACAGACCCGAGAGCTGAAGAAATTATGGCTGCTGCAGAAAAGGAATCAATGCTCTTTAAGGGTCCTAGTGTATATAACACTAAGTCTGTTAGTCCTCGAGTGGGAAAACCTAGTCGAGCAAGAGCACAGGTTAAGAAGTCAAAAGCAAGACTTGCTAACTCCTCTGTAGTTACTAACAAAAGAAACAAACGGAATCAGACAACTAAACTAGTGGACGATGGAAAGAAGAAACCAAGAGCAAAGCAGAAACAGAGAGCCAACGAGAAAGGTCTGTCAAGGAAGCATGTAATAGCGATGGACGAAAAGGTGAGACCACATCCTGAGGCGGAGCTCACACCGAACCACCGGAGCGTGTCTGAGCTCACGGGTGGTGCTGGCGCTCAAGCACTTTCTAAACAGAAAGAGACGTCCCCGACAGGCCCTGCCGCGGATCATCCACTTCCTCCTTCCCAACCCACTGGAATGAATGCACAACAGCGGCTGTCTAGCTGCTTTTCCTCTTTCTTAGAAAGCAAGAAGTCTGTAGATTTGCGAACATTCCCCAGTTCAAGAGATGATTCACATTCTTCTGTTTATAGTTCTATAGGACCTGGAATCTCAAAAATTAATATTCAGAGATCTCAAAGTGCTATGTTTACTCGAAAAGAAACAACCTTGATTCAAAAAAGTATATTTGACCTTTCTAACCATTTGTCTCAGGTAGCGCAGAGTACACAAGTATGTTCAGGTATAATATCTCCAAAGACAGAGGAGAGCTCAAATGCACAAAAAAACTGTGTGTCATCTGTGGGGAAGTTAAGTGAGTACCGCAGTTCCCTAGAATCAAAGCCAGAACAAGCCTGTGCCCCGAATTTTTTGCACTGCAAAGACAGTCAGCAACAGACTGTGAGTGTGTCAGAACAGTCAAAACACAGTGAAACTTGTTCTCCAGGAAATGCAGCTTCTGAGGAGAGCCAGACACCTAATTGTTTTGTAACTTCTTTGAGAAGTCCCATCAAACAAATAGCCTGGGAGCAGAAACAGAGGGGCTTTATTTTAGATATGTCAAATTTTAAGCCTGAAAAGGTAAAACAAAGCTCATTGTCAGAAGCAATTTCACAAACCAAAGCACTGTCTCAATGTAAAAATCAAAATGTGTCAACACCTTCAGTATTTGGTGAAGGACAATCTGGGCTAGCTGTTCTGAAAGAATTGTTACAAAAAAGACAACAGAAAGCACAAAGTACAAATGTCCTGCAAGACTCAACGTCTACTCATCAGCCTGATAAGAATATTTCTGTTTCTAATGAGCATAAGAAAGCAAATAAACGAACACGACCAGTGACTTCTCCAAGAAAGCCTCGAACTCCCAGAAGAACGAAACCTAAGGAACAAACCCCCAGACGTCTGAAAGTAGACCCTCTAAACCTACAGACCTCTGGCCACTTGGATAATTCCCTATCAGATGACAGTCCCATCCTTTTCTCAGATCCAGGTTTTGAAAGTTGTTACTCACTTGAAGATAGCCTGTCTCCTGAACACAATTATAATTTTGATATTAACACAATTGGTCAGACTGGATTTTGTAGCTTTTATTCTGGCAGTCAGTTTGTTCCAGCTGATCAGAATTTGCCACAGAAGTTTCTAAGTGATGCTGTTCAGGATCTTTTCCCAGGACAAGCTGTAGAAAAGAATGAGCTTCTAAGTCATGACAAGCAGAGTTGTAGTGAGGAGAAGCATCATGTGCCTGACTCAAGCCCATGGATTAGAGCCAGTACTTTAAACCCAGAGCTTTTTGAGAAAGTGGCTCTAGATAACAATGAGATTCATCGGCATAGCCAGTGGAAAAATAACTTTCATCCTCTGACATCTCATTCTAACTCAATAATGGAGTCTTTCTGTGTCCAGCAAGCAGAGAACTGTCTAACTGAAAAATCAAGACTGAATCGGAGTTCAGTGAGTAAGGAAGTGTTTCTCAGTCTCCCACAGGCAAGCAGTTCAGACTGGCTTCAAGGTCATAACCGAAAAGAAACAGAACAGTCTCTCGACTCTGCTAATACCTCTTTTACGACCATACTTTCCTCCCCTGACGGGGAGCTTGTAGACGCAGCTTCTGAAGATTTAGAATTGTATGTTTCAAGAAACAATGATGTGTTGACACCAACTCCTGATAGTTCACCAAGGTCTACCAGTTCTCCCTTACAATCTAAAAATGGCAGTTTTACTCCTCGAACTGCTCACATTCTGAAACCACTTATGTCCCCACCAAGTAGGGAAGAAATTGTGGCAACTTTGCTAGATCATGATCTTTCAGAAGCTATATATCAGGAACCATTTTGCAGCAATCCTTCGGATGTGCCAGAAAAGCCCAGGTAATCAGAATTAACCCTCTCCCCCTTGGGTCACTTTGAATAATTTTTATTTCTATAACATTTCATAACTGATTGCTCATTTTCTAGCTGTGATACTGCATTTTTAAGAACAATGAAGAAAATTATTTGTAATTATAGACTGATTACGCACATTCACAAACTAGAGAACTGCAGCTAGAGAAATTAAGTTGATGACTCTTAGACTTGAATTTATTTAACTTCGTGTCGCCATTGATGGTTAGAGGACCAAAGGGTCACTTTGACATGTTTCAGAATTTAAAAGGATGTTAAAATACCTCCATGTATTGCAGGAGGAGGTGGGAGGGAGGGAGGGAGGGAGGGACAGGATGAGAGACTATGTATGTATATGAAAATCTGAGGTTGAGAACCTAACGCAGGGCTTCACGTCATAGGCAGACACTGCCCTACTCTGACCATTTTTGAAATGTAAGTTTTACTCATTAAGATTTAATACATTTTTTATATACTCTGTGTGTGTGTGTGTGTGTGTGTGTGTGTGTGTGTGTGTGTGTGTGTGTGTAAGCATGTGCATTTCACAAGTATGGAGGTCAGAGGACAACTTGTGGAAATCAAGTCCCACCTTTCACCATGTGGGTCTTGGGGAATCAAACTCAGGTCATCTGCCTTGGCAACAGGGACCTTTGTCTTTAGAACCATCTCACTAAACTAAAATTAAGCTTTTGGAATTTTTAAAAAATTGTTTCTTTAAGGTTTTTGTTTGCTTTCTGTCACTATTTCTGTCAATATTTCTGTGAGAAATATTGGATACAACCCAGTTTATAAAGAGAAGAGGTCTGACTAGACTCACAGTTTCAGGGGTTCCAATCCATGATGAGCTTACCACTTGGGTCTATGGTAAGAGCACATCATCATAGGCATGGATTGGCAGAGAACCAAGAAGAAGAGACCAGTACCCATACTCTAAAGACCTCTCACTAAATCCCATCTTACAGTTTCTGTAATCCTAAACTAGGGACCAGGCCTCTAGAGCATGGTCTATCTTGCTCTGCCAATTCCAAAGTTCCTATGTTTCTAGCAAACTCAGGTCCCTGACAGAGTAGAGTTATGGCAGTTCACCTCACTCTGTAGATAGGGGTTTTGTTTGATACAGGACATCAAACCCAAGGCCTTATGGTGTACCATCAGCAAATACATGCTTTTCTTAGTTTTGAGGGAATTCAAATACAAAGCCTTGTTTGAATTGATTGGCTTTGCTAAACTACAGTAGGCACTGGGAGATACAAAGCGAGGCTGTAGAGAAGTAAATGATAACTTCTTTTATTGCTTTAGATAAAGGCCCTGCTGCATAAGTGTGAGCACCTGAGTTTGCACCCTTGTCCGTAACCCCCGCACGGGGGTGTGTGTGGGTGGGGGACAAACACGCAGAGCTCAGTAGCTCAGTGGCCATCCAGCTAATCAAATTGATGAGCTTATGTTTAGTTTGAGTTGCTATCTCAAAAAATAAGCTGGAGAGCACCTGAGGAAGGATGTCACCCTCTGGCCTCCACAGATGTTAACTCACCCTTATAAGAACGTGTATACACACACACACACACACACACACACACACACACACACACAGATTAATAACCGTGGTAAGGATTCTGATGAGTTAGTGTCATGGGACACTAAAATAAAAAAAAATTAAAATAAGACCTTCTTTCTTTTGAAATAGTACTGCCTTCCAAAAGAAATAATTGTGTAGTTAAAGAGCTATGCAGAAAAGCATATTGAAGCTGCAGGTGGGGTATTTTGTCTGCAGTTGGGGTGAATGGGGAAAGAAAGAAAGAAATTGTCTTATTTGAAACACTGAAGGGGGCGCCCTCAATCTGTCACTTAGGAACTTATTTTCAGTAATTGTTTATTGAGACAAAAGCACTTATTCTAAAAATGTATTTATAGGGAAATTGGTGGGCGGCTCCTAATGGTGGAAACTCGACTTCCAAATGACCTGATTGAATTTGAAGGAGACTTTTCCTTGGAAGGACTTCGCCTGTGGAAAACAGCATTCTCAGCAATGACGCAGAATCCCAGACCAGGGTCCCCACTTCGTAATGGCCAAGCAGCTGTCAATAAAGAGTCAAGTAATAGCCATAAGACGGTAGAAGATAAGAAAATTGTAATTATGCCTTGCAAGTACGCTCCAAGTCGGCAACTGGTTCAAGCATGGCTTCAAGCCAAAGAAGAATATGAACGTTCAAAGAAGCTCCCTAAAACTGAGTTAGCCCCAGTGGTAAAATCTGCTGAAAATGTCAGCCCTTTAGTCAATCCAGGTGACACACGTGCAGTGTCTCCTCAAGTGGATCAGTGCCCACATACACTTTCTGCTGCAGCACATACCAAGGAAGAAGTTAGTAAGTCTCAGATCGCTTTGCAAACATCAACTACAAGATGCGGCCAGACCGTAAGTGCCAGTCAGACACTGCTCCCAGCTGTCTCTGCAACTCTTCCTGAGGAGGATGAAGACAATGACGATAACTGTTATGTTAGTTACAGCTCCCCTGATTCTCCAGGTATTCCACCTTGGCAACAAGCAGCATCCCCAGACTTCAGAGCATTAAACGGGGATGACAGCCATTCGTCCCCCGTAGAGGAGCTTTGTTCCCTAGCTGTTGAGAACTTCTTAAAGCCAATAAAAGATGGCATCCAAAGAAGCCCCTGCTGTGAATCTCGGGAGCCTCAAGTGATCTCTCCAATCCATGCTAGGACAAGAACTGGGAAATGTGATCCACTTTGCCTTCATAGCACACCAGTTATGCAGAGAAAGTTCCTGGAAAAGCTTCCTGAAGCAACTGGCCTTAGCCCGTTATCTGTAGGTAAGTGTAGAAATCGTAGAAAGGCAACATCTTCAGAGGCAGAGATGAAGCTTTTGACTGTATGGTAAATGTCCTTGTACGTGAAGCTGTAGCTCAGGAAAGGAAGGATTGGGATGAATGCATCATGCTTTAGAAAGTCGTAACATGGAAACGCTCTCATCTTTCTCCTGCAAGCGCCATTGTATCTGTCCACCTCCTGGGCAAAGCACAGGAGCCTCTCGGAGCCTGATTCTCCCTGTTGGCCTTTTCACACACACTCAAATCTCCACCTTTTTGTTCTTGTTTTTCCCAGTTCTGAGTCTCAAAAACCCAGGGCCCATACATGCACTTGACTGTTGAGGTATATCCCAGCCTCTTTCCTGCCAATTACTATAGAAACAACCAGAAATTTCTTTCCCTCAACCTTATATCTAAAGCCAAACTTCCTTCTCAAAGCCAACTTTCTTTTTAAAACATTCTCTTAAAAACAGCTCTGCTCATTTATTTTGTATTTATTTATCAGCCTCCTCATCTGAATTCTGCCTGTGGTTCTACTTTTAATGAAGTTTCTCAAAACATCTACTCATAACTAAATTCAGTGGATGCGTTTTAATCATGGCTTCTAAGCAGTCATTGGCCTGTGGACCACAGCTTAGTTTTTGGAGTTTCTCCTGTCTTTATTTGTATTTTTTTCTACTTGATTTTCTTTTAAATATGTCTTACTGTTCTTAGCTGTCATCTAAGTGTTGCAGTTTATTATTAAGTCTTAAGCTTTTCTCCTAAATGATCAAATTCCTGTTCATAGGGTTAATTCTGGTAATTTGCACATTTGTATTTCCAGCTGGGAATTTAGGCAGTAGAACACTAACCGAATGGCATTACTGCTTGACCATTCAAAGGACCACAAGATTAGCCCTTAAATCATGATGTCAATGCCTACATTCACTACCACCTTACCAACACACTCAGGCTCATGTGCCTCATGAGTATTCACAAGTTCAGCTGTTTTTTCAGTTCCCCCACCCTCTGTTTCTCACTCTGTTTCTGTCTCTCTCCTCCCCGCTCTTTCTCCTTCCCTCCCCTCAGTGAATAATAATTCAGCCACACAATATCTATGTAGCATCACCTGACTGACTGCCTTGGTCAGCACCTTGGTTTTCAGCCCATTACCAGGTCCTTTCATTTTATTTCTGTCACCACAGCCTTGTGCTGGCTCATTATCATCTCTTGCCTAAGAGCCTACCAGCCTTCTTAGACACTCACTGCATGGCAATCAGGAGAAATCATTTATGTAAACCTACTATGCATATTTCAGTTCAAAAACACCAAGTTTTAATTAGATATAAATTACCAATGTGTATGACAGAATTCACAAATGATATTTGTTTGAAAAAACAAAATTGTTTTAATAAACAGAAGCAGATGTACAAGTTAAAAATGAAATCTCTTTCTGCAGAGCCAAAAACCCAGAAGTTGTATAAGAGAGGAAGTGACGCTGAAGGTCTGAGGAGAGTTCTCCTGACAGCGCAAGTAGAGGTAACTGCACCAGACACAGAGCTCAGCGCAAGGCCAAGTCTGCGTTGGAGAGCACACTGTGTCCTAACCTAATTTTTACATTATTTTTACATCATTATTTACATATTGTTGAGAAAATAAGAAATAACATTTTTCTTTAGCTTTTTTTATTGTTGAGATATAAAAGAGTCTTATGTGTAAATACAAATATTACAGAGAAAGTGACTATGACAGCCAGAATGTAGATTATGATGGTATATACACATTAACTGGTAACTGGCAGCATCAAACAGTCCAGTCACAGCGGAGCTTAAGGAAGACGGTATTTGCTTCCTTGGTTGCTTGGTTTATTTGGTTTGGTTTGGTTTGGTTTGGTTTGGTTTGGTTTGGTTTGGTTTGGTTTGGTTT
>NW_021604635.1:4028089-4162896 GCF_004785775.1 Grammomys surdaster | reverse complement strand
TTGGTTTGGTTTGGTTTGGTTTGGTTTGGTTTGGTTTGGTTTGGTTTTTGTAACAGGGTTTCTCTGTATAAGAGAGCAATGGCTGTCCTGGAACTCGTTCTATAGACCGGGCTAGCCTTGAACTAGCAGAGGTTCACCTGATTCTACCTCCCAAGTGCTGGGATTAAAGACATGTACCATCACCACCCAGCTAAATAAGTGATTTTTTTTAATCTAGCCAAAAATATACCCTTTTTTTTCAAATATAACTTAATTTTTAAATTTCTTTCACCAAGTTACAAAAGAAAGCAGATTATCTACTATTGAAGTTGAGAAATTATAACTGTCCTTATTCAAATACTAAAGATATGATAGTACTTAATTAAGAAGTATAAGGTTATATGAAAGAAATGTGTTAGACATTGTCTTTGGAAATAAATGTAGGAAACCACTTCCATATTACCTACTATTCAGAAAGATCATTACCTATAAGATGTATTTTAGTATTTTTGCATTGAGGCTATGTCACAAACTTTGATTTATAAAACTTTTAAGTTATATGCTATTGATATTAAAAATAAGTAGCAGTGCATTGTAAACATAAATCAACATATTATAGAAAATAATTAATTTATTTAAATAGCATAAAAGGTATTTTAAGAACAGAGAGAGCTGGATGTAGTGGGTCACACATGTAATCCCAGCACTGGGGAGTCTGAGACGGATCACCATGAGGACGAGGCTAGTCTGGGCTGCCAGTATGTGGAGCAGTGGGTAAGGTGCACATGCAGACTGCCACACCGTTTACAAGCTTCAGCCAAGTAGTTGTAAATATGTTAAATACTTGAGCTTTCTTTCAAGAAAGGTCAAGATAAATATCCATGTGGTATAAATATCAGCTCTACCTGACTCCTGCTTTCAGTATTTGGAGCTTGTAAAGTCAAATATCAACACATGGCTGGTTTATTGATTGTATCATATTTCTACAGTTACTAAAATAAAATGAATGTTAATAAATTTTTTCTTAAACTTAAAGAGAGTCTTTGTTTATCTTGTTCATTCTTTATTACTAAGTACATAAAGTGTTTAAGCAAGAATAATCAAAAGAAAGAATGGTTGCTTATGTCTTTTTCTGGATGTGTCTTTTTTTTAATAGAATCAGTTTGCAGCAGTAAATACTCCAAAGAAAGAAACTTCTCAGATTGACGGGCCATCCTTAAACAATACTTACGGTTTCAAAGTCAGCATACAGAACTTACAAGAGGCAAAGGCTTTACACGAGGTAAGACTGCAGCAGTGAGCCTGCCCATGCTATGCTTAACCCTCCAGATCTGCCGCAGGACAAGTGTGGAGAGGTTTAACCTGGAAGGGATACGTTACGTTTTCTTCCCTGACCTTCATCTTGTTATTCTACTGTAGTTGGGTAAAACAAGAAAAAAGTAAAGATTGACCAGTTACTGAGACTGACTTATATTTTCACCACCTTTGCAAAATTATTAACTAAAATTTAGTTTATAGAAGTTAAATTAGAAAGTATTTTGATATTTTAGAAGTATATATTTTAAAAATCTGTTTTATTATGCATTTGTTCTGTTGTATCTGTTGTATGTTGTATCATATCTCAATTGTGATTTTCTGTTTGGTTGTCTTTGTAGATTAGTTTTCTATAAAAAAAGAAAAGGATGATTCACAAACTATATAAAGTACTTGAAAACATGTATGTGTAAGATTAGGACACTTTCTTACAAAAATGTAAATTAATCATAGTGTGGATTGGAAACTCAAAGCACATGCCTAACTGGTAGGCTCATGCCTAGCTGCTGTGTATATTTATGACTGGTTTTCCTAGCTGTCATTTTACAGTACTGTGTATGTCTATGCCCCAAGAGGCCAGAAGAGGGCGCTAAGTCCCACTATCGTGCCATGCACCAAAAGCAGGAGTACATAGCAAATGCTCACAATTAAAAATTAAAGGAAATGTTTTTTTCAGCTCTAATTATTGGGATGGCAAGCTGGTTTACTCAGTAAAGGCACTTGCCACTCAGCCTGACAACCTGAGTTTTCAGTTCCTGGAACTCACGTGGTGGGAGGAGAGAACCAGCTCCCGCAAGTTATCCTTTGTCTGCACAACACACACACACAAACACACACAAACACACACACATGGCCACACCTGTGCGTGCACACAAATAAAAAATTTTAATTTAGCAAATAAAGATAAGAAAATATCTATTAAAGCAAAATTGATAGGCTTTAGCAAAAAAGTCTTGTTTTTTAAAAATAATTGGTGCTTTTGGACATACGTATGCTGGTGCGTATGTGTTTCTTCTCTGTCTGTCTGTGTGTCTGTCTGACTGTCTCTCTGTCTGTGTGTGTCTATCTGTGTGTCTGTGTGTCAGTGTTAGTGTGTGCAAGTGTCCACAGAGGCCAGAGAAGGACATGGGATCCCTCGGAGCTGCAGTCACTGCTGTCCACAGGATGTGGGTGTTAATGTGGGCGCTGGATCAGAACTCTTGTCCCCATCGTTGTCCAGCAAGCTCCTTTAACCACTGAGCCAGCATTCTGTCCCCAGAAAACCTTGTTACCTTTGGTTGTTTGCTTCTTTGAAAAGCATAATTCTATTTGTCACCTATTTATAATCCTCGTGGATTATAACTACAAATCCTTTCTAATTTATGTGATCTGAATAATTACGAGGGGACAATAAATGGTCTTATTTTCCAATGCCAGCTGCATGTGTATGGTAACATATACCATGCAATCATGAATCCAGGCCAAATCCAGATGTTGACTTTTAATTTATTTTTACTTTTCCTTATTCTGAGACAGACTATTGCTGTTCCCGTTGGACTTGAGCTTGTGTGCTGAAGCCCGAGTGTTAGGATGGCAGGCCTGCTCTGCTGTGTCTAGCTCTGTCTTGATTCTAAAAAGACATTAAGAATTGCAATTGAGAGGTTTTTATTAACAAAGCATAAGTGTGAAAACAATTCACCGTATGCTGCGTGTCTGTGCGCATATGTACATCATCAGATGAAATGGCTTGTTATGTAGTAGATTTCATAACAGTTCTTTAAATTTTATTTCTTTTTTTTTTGTTTTTTTTTGTTTTTTTGGTTTTTTTTGTTGTTGTTTTTCGAGACAGGGTTAAATTTTATTTCTTAAGGTAAAATTAAAACTTAAAAATTGGCTCATGTACAAAAGGTCTAAATTTAGGTAATCTTTCTATAGTAGCAGACTAGTACATATGAACTTTAAACTAAAAGACAATTTCTGTATTGAGTTTAAATTAAAGGTACAGGTCTAATGTAGTTAACTATGAAATGTGATAGACTGGTTTGAATGTGGATAAGCATTTGAACTAATTCTTTTCCACAAAAAACAAATTAAGAATCACTGCATATAAGTACTGCCACTGAGAAGTGACAGCCCAAGCGTTTTTTGAAATAAGAACGTGAATAAATCTAATTTTGGAAACAAAAATCCTAAGTTTAAGAAATTCATGAGCAAATTGTGACTTTGTCTTTTATGTCCATATTTTCTGTACTTTAGCTTGTTTCTTCAGGTCTTAGTGAAAAGCACTTCTTTGAACATTCGTGCTACAAAATACTTTAAGCATAATTTTTAATTCCTTTGGTAGATACAAAATCTTACCTTAATCAGCGTGGAGTTACATGCTCGAACGAGGAGAGACTTACAGCCGGATCCTGAGTTTGACCCCATCTGTGCTTTGTTCTACTGCATTTCCTCTGACACTCCACTCCCAGACACAGAGAAAACAGAACTCACGGGTGTAATAGTGATTGATAAGGACAAGACAGTCACCCATCAAGGTATTGTTCATTTTTAACAGTGACATGCTTGCCTGCCAATTGGGGGTTGTGGATGCAGAGAGACAGACAGGTTCTCGAATAGCCCAGATTGACCTTGGATGGGCAGTGTAGCTGAGGCTAGCATTGGACTTGGATCCTTCCTGCCTCTGCTTCCCAAGTGCTAGGATAAAAGGCATCTGCCAGCTACCATGCGTGACTAGGAATGACTCTTAACAAAATTTCCTTCTTGGAGAACCATAAGGAAGCAGGAAGACTCTTTTCTAATGTTGGCTGAGGTTGAGGTAGGAAGCTATACTTTTTCCTAGATTCGTGGCTCTTACTTTAACAACCACAGGTAGACTGGAGGTGGGATTTATGGAGCACTTACCTGGCATGTGTGAGTGCTCTTGCTTCTGTCTTCAGCAGCACAGGGGAGGAAAAACCAGAAACTGTGTGGACACAAATATCTCAGTTAAACTTTTAATTAACACATAACTCATAAACGACTGATTATTCACAACGAATCCAAATAATCGTGTCTGTGGTTAGCTTGGGTAAACAGTCTTCATTATCTGCAGATATTTTACTGCTAACACAGAATGTTTGCTTTAGAACATTAACTATTGTAAAGTAATCATTTGTGAGTTATCATATTTTCTATTTATATATCTTCCTAAGTAATTGTACTTTGGTTCAAAGCTTCTTCTTACACCATAGAAGCATTTGAGGAAATGCAAGTATTTCTCTGAGGTCTTAAAGGGAACTCTTACAAATTATTTAAGTCTCCTGTGGAAGATTTAGTATAGAAGAAAGAAGAATCTTATGTTTAATCATGGCTAACACCAGCTTACAAGCCAATCATTGAATTTTTATAAATTTTTCATAATAGTTGGTGTTGGCAGTTTGAAATTAACCATGGTGGATGACTTTACATGATGGAAACAGGCAAGCAAAGACCCATGTAAGGATTTTTTTTTCTTGAAGAAGTGTTTATTAACCATTTTCTAGCATACTTGTGAATAAAATAGTCTCTGCTAAACAAAGCTTTATCACTAGGAAAATCAATCGTAGAAGCAGTAATTTTCTTTCAAGTGATATGTTATTGCTTGGGAGTTTTATAAATGAAGACTAAGGCGATAGCTGAAAATGGGAAACTTGATTTTAGTTATATGTTACATTAGAAATCCATTTAAGGAAATGTTCAAGTAGTTGGACTGTTACAGCTTTACTTTGAGGGGTTCAGTTTTTTTATTCTTTAATGAAGAAGTAAAGACTGATATTACCTTTATATAATAGTATATGATAATACTGTTATATATAACAAATATTTTCTTTCCTTAGATGTCAGATGTCAGACCCCGTTACTTATCAGATCTGGGATTACAGGATTGGAAGTGACCTACGCTGCTGATGAGAAGGCTCTCTTTCAGGAAATTACGAATATAATAAAGAGGTATTGCCTTGTATGTTCTGAGTTTTCCATCTGCATTAGTCAGTCGTTCACATAAGATAGAACGGAGGCCAAGAGTCACCTGTAGGACCCTGGGAAGTGAGTGATCATCCTTAGGAAGTTTACTGTACTCGGCCTCCTTTCCTCAGTTCCATCCCATCAAATACGGGACAGGAAAAGCAATGCTGTGTTACTACAATTAGGGAATAAAGAAAAATATATGCTTCTAGCTTCCCAATTGGATTTTAAGATGATTTTTCTATAGTTCAGAAGTAATGTTTACTTGTGTTACTCACTTAAAGAAGTTTCTCCTTGGGAGCTAGCCATCATTTCAGTAGTATTTTGAATCAGTTTGTTTTATTCTTTTTTTTCTTTACTTTAATAATTAATCTTTGTTAAAAGTACATCTAGTACTGCATTTTTGTCTTAAGCACTTACCTCCATAATCTTACTTTTCTGCATCTGAAAATTTAATAACATATAAAATATGTCAATGCACCGTAAACTAAGAGCTTAGTGTCTGGCACATAGTCAGTGCTTCACTGGCTGACTGTATAAGAATCTTATATGCTAAATATAAAAATCAGTGAAAAATAAACCAGGCATGATGACTTACTTTAATAATCTGAGCACTGAGTAGTCTGAAATAGGATTGGAAGTTTGAAGCTAGCCTGGGCTATATCGTAAGACTCTTGTCTCATAAATAGTAAGAAGAAAATGTTGATCAGGGATAGAGTAGTTATCTAGCTTGTGTACAGCTAGTAATGATAATAATAAGTTACATATACAAGTAAATAATACAAATGAAACCCATAGATCAAAAAGAAAAAAACCCATCACCATAGTTTTGAGGGTTTTTTATGTAGCAACTGAAAGTTTTAGTCTCAAAAACATAACTATAATCAATTTCTCTCTTCCCTACAGTTTTCCCCTTGAAGTTAAATACATTTATTTTCTCTTGTACCATAAGAAACATATTCTGCAATAGTCTCCATGTGGAGGGCCTAAGAGGAGCCACAGAGTAAATCTTGAGTTTGATGAGGTTGTCAGTTGGGCTTTACCAGAACAATCATGCAGTGATGAGGGGGCCCCTCCTCTTGGGTTCTCAAGCTTGCTTTTCCTGCATTGATTTCTCTCTCAGTAGTTTCACCTACTACTGACTGAATTGCCCTCCTTCTCGGAAGACAGACCTATCATTTCTTAGACATTACTTTGTATGAGAACCTAGTCAACACTAAAATCACAAGGAAAGTATTTGAATCCTTTTTTTTTTCTCAGCATTAACACTATTAAAAGGCTGTATAAGTTAAAAAATAAAAATGACGGTTCAGTGACCTAGAAGATCTCTGTCCTAATACCATGACCACTCCCGTCTCACACTTCACCCTTCCCTGCCCATGTCTTATTTACAGTCGTGCCTTCAGTACAGTAGTAATTGCTTGTCTCTCTCCCCAGATTTCATCAAATTCTGCCAAGAAATGTGGAACAAACACAGTCTTAGTGAAATTAAGCTCAGTCTAAGTCATTCTATAGCAGTCATTCTACATTACTACTGACGCCTCCCTTCCCGATAGAATGGCCATTAGGGAATATAGATCTTGGTCCTCTACCATGAGAATGGTTCTTCTGGGCACAGTTCCAATGTAATGTTGTGTGCTCTGTTGTCTTCTCTAGGTATGACCCTGACATTCTGCTAGGCTATGAGATTCAGATGCACTCCTGGGGCTACCTCTTACAGAGGGCGGCTGCTCTGAGTGTGGATTTATGTCAGATGATCTCGCGAGTGCCGGGTATGTAGAACTGCAAATGTTTGGTTACAACTACAGAGAAGTTATAGAGTAAAGAATGACAAAATTAGAGGAAGGAAATATCATTCCAGCTCAGTTTTTCTATTAAACTGTGATAAATTCTAGATGTGACCCCATGTAGAAAGGGCTAAAGCACAAGAAAAAATCTGAATTCTGACTGCTACATATGTTGTTTTATATATTGGGTCTTTCCCACATTTAGTCATGTTTCCATATAAATCTTTTTATAACAAATCGTACCATCCCCTCCATGTTTCGTGTACTTCCTTCATCCGGAATCCTAGAACTCGTTTCTCATAGTATGACACAGTCCTCACGATTGTGGTGAAGCTGCATAACCCTTGACTTTATAAACCATGATTTTATTGTTTTGTCTTGTTTTATATCTTTGTTCATTAAATTGGTAAGAAAGGACAAGAAGGGCCTAACAGCACTAATAGTTAAAGATTAATGGTTAAGTAATTGGTCTTTTTAACTTGAGTGCAAGTCAAAAAAACATAGTGTGAATTTTAAGAGCAGTTCCCGAAAGTTTGGAACTGCATTTACAGAGAAGGGGTAATAATGTTTATATCAGATGGTATATCATACCAGATGGTATATGATTTCAAGACTGACCCTTGGTGTTTGATAACTAACTGGGGTTTTTGTCCCTGGAAGACACTAGTTCTCCCTCTCTGGGCAGTCATTAGTCATATGTAGAGCTACAACATTTTTAAAATTTGTGTTGGCTCCCATAGCTTTTGGGAGAGTTTCCAAGTGTTTAGGAGAGGCAGCCCTCGGGTACGTTGTCAATGACATTGGTTGTAAGAAATAACGGTCAAAAGAATGACTGAAAATGTCCTAGATTAGGACTTAGCTCAGCAGTGCTGTCTGTCTGAAATACTTGGGGTTTTGAGTTTGTTCCCAGCACCACAGAACAGAAAGGAGCTGTGGAAGGGGAAGAGGGGAGGGAAGGAGGGAAGAAAGGAAAGCTTGTGTCCTTTCAGATTCATTGCTAAGGCTTTGGTTAAGCAGCAGAGTACAACAGAAAGGGTGTGTGGTTAGTGAGATAGAACAGTAGTAGTGTAGTGCACAGATTAGACTCCCTGGTTACAAATTCTGGCTAGGCCCCTAGGTGCAAGCAAATTAGTTAATAGATGCATTACACAGTTAACTCATCCATAAGTGGAGGAGGTACTGGTAGAACGTTCAAGGTGATTGCAGTTGTGCCTGAAAGCAGTCAACACTGTGTGAGTGTTGTTGCTAATGTAGTTTTTGAACATTATCTCCTTAGCATAAAGAAAGAAATGAGAGGTGTGTGGGTGAGTGAATGTACGTGGCCTTCAGGGTGGAGAGATCCTTCTTTGCAATACTACTTGTTCCTTACCAGGTGAACCGAGACAAGATGTAGTGTTTCTAAGTAAAATTTTATAATACAGAGGGGAACTTACAGTGGGTATGCTAAAGAAGCAATGTTGGTAACGTTCCTAGAACATGATAGATAGATAAGATACAGTACATATATTCAATATTGTAGTCAACAACATTCAACCAGATCTGTTGTTACTTTTATTCTCAGAAAATCATCGTCCACGAAACTAGACTCAGTTCTCTTTGCTCTAAGGAACTCTCAGAGTTCTCCATAAACTGTTAAGAGAATTTTTTTGAGTATCTCAGATTTTGAGAGAATCATTCATATATATATTATTAAAACTGTCACTTGGGCCTGGGAAGATGGTTCCATGAGGGCTTCCTGGACAAGCATGGGGACCTCAGTTTTACCCCCAGTGCCCAGGTAAAAGCTAGGTGTGGTGGTAGGCACCTGTTACCCCAGCCCTGGGAGATGAGGCAGGAGAATCACTGGGGTTTACTAACAGGCTAGCTTCCATAAATTAATCAGTACTAGGTTCAGTAAGAGAATGCCTTAAACAGTAAGGTGGAGACTAGTTGAGAAACCTCTGGTTTCCATGTGTGCATGTGCAGGCACACATACACACCCTATACAAGCTTTCTGGTTTCCATGTGTGCATGTGCAGGCACACATACATACCCTATACAAGCTTTCTAGTTTGGGGGTTTGCTTTTCAAAAAATAACTAGTTTTTCAATAGACTTTTTGTTTTGCTTTTGATTAAGGTGGGTCTTACTGCAGCTCAGGTTGACCTTGAACTTGTAGTATTGCTGCTTCTCTGGCTTCTGTGTACAGGGATCACACCTAGCAGTAAAGGGCCTGCCTCGTGCTGAACAAGCAGAAACAAATAAAAATGCTGCAGCGTTAGGTGTTAATAAAAGTAGCAGCAGAAATTACTAAATTAAAAGAAGGAAGGTTATTGATTAAATAAACATAGCCTGGGACATCTTGTGTGGCATTCAGTGCAGGATGTTACAGGAGGTGGAGGTGATGGTGACTGAGAGCCTCTGGGGGACGGGGAATCAAATGGCAAATTACAAGGAGTATGGTCTCTAGTTCTAGGTTTTGTGAACTAGCAGTGTTACTAGGCTTTCCTGGGCGGAATACAAGTTTCTGCACATAAATACATGGAATAAAGGCACTGCGTTTATTGAACAGTGGATGAAGTGTTTCAGCTCAGATTAAAAAGCAAGAGTGTATATGAACAGCAGTACCCTTAGACACTTGGAGAATTTTATGATTTATCCAGAATTAACACATTGATTTTCGGGCTCATCACCAATAGAACCTGACTTAGCAGTGGCTGGAATCCACCCATTGCCTTCTACTTCAGTTCACCACGTTCACCATCATCTCCTGTTGGTCCTGTGCTACTTCAAGACACTAAACCCACACTTGGGATGGGCAGCAGCCGTTTCCTGTAGTTCTGGCTATCCTGACATGCAGTTAAGAACCCTATCCATTTTTGAATGTCCTTGATTTTCTTATCAAACCCCTAAGTTTAGTTCATGGTTTCAAGAGAAATTGTTGTTGTTGTTGTTGTTGTTGTTGTTTTGTTTTGGGGTTTTTTTTTGTCAGATAACTGGAGAGATTATACAGTCCAAGTTCAGCTATGACTTTGGCAGACACAAGTTGTCATCAGAAAGATAACTAGTCTATTTATAAAAGTAAATGGGAAACTCCTTTGCCTAGCTATGTACCACCACCTAAAAACAGCACTGACCAGAAGCTCTCTAGGCACCCCTTGAGTATTACATCTTTCCCAAGGTTGTCTTCACATATACCAAATCATATTTCTATTTCTTGTGCATCTGAAATTAGAATAACTTCATGTATGTATATCTTTTATAATAATTCACATCAGCCTTGTTATTACAGAGATTTAAAATGAAAGGGAACAGAAACCGCTCATTCTAGAGCACTAAACACTGCGCAGATGGTAGTGAGACTGGTTGGCACTAAGTCTTCCAGTAACTGTGAATGTGCTCTTTAGGGAAAATGAGGCTGACCTGACGCTCCCCTTCCATGCAGTGACGCACACACATCTGCAGTGATGTGATGCTGCCCTTTATTGTCAAGTAAATGAGAACAAGTCCTCTTAGATTCGTCCTGTTGTTGACAAAAGGCAGCCTGTGAAAGTCTATACTAGATGGCCTTTTCATAGACATTCTCAGGTCACTGATTCTCAGGTAGATGTGACCAGTGTCCTGTGAAACTGAGGAAAATATGTCCTGCCTACAAGATGTGCAGGGTCAAAGGTGGAGGAGACATTGAAGGAATGACCAACGAGTAACCCATTCCATGGGAGAAAGGCAGCCCTTGACACTATTACTGTTACTCTGCTATGCTTGCAGACAGGAACCTAGCAGAAGTGTCTTCTGGGAGACTTTATCCAGCCACAGATTGAAAGAGATGCAGAGACCCACAGCCAACATTAGGCAGAGCTCCGGCAGTCTTTTACAAAAGTTGGGGGAAGGATTTGAGGGAGCTGGAGGGGTCAAGGACACCTCAAGAAGACCTACAGAGTCAACTAACCTGGGCCCATGGGAGCTCACCGAGACTGAACCACCAACCAAAGAGCACACAGAGGCTGGACATAAGACCCCTACACATGTGTAGCAGCTGTGCAGCTTGGTCTTCATGGGGTTTCCCCAGCAACTGGAGCTGGGGCTGTCTCTGACTCTTGCCTGCCTTTGCATCCCTTCCCCTAGCTGGGCTGCTCTGTCTAGTCTCAGTGGAAGAGCATGCATGCATGCATGCTCTGAGTCTGCTGAGACCTGATGTGCCCCAGTAGCTTGGTGCCAGTGGGAGGGGGGAATCTCCCTTTTAGGAGAAAAGGGGGAGGATGGAGGGAGACAGACTGGGAGGAGAGGAAGGAAGGAAGGAAGGAAGAAGGAAAGAAAGAAGCTATGAAAGTATCCACCCAGCCCTGTGTCTCTACCAGTGATGTGAGCAAAAAGGTAGATGTTATTGAGTTAACAGTGGAAGGCTCTTATGATGAAAAGGAAGAACCTCTTGTCCAAGGGAAATACATGTTTCTGACAGAAACACAAAGTAGTTCCTCATTTAGTATCATCAGTAAGGGTGCCCAGTGGTTGATCCTGCTGCTGTTCCACCTTTAGTAACAGGCTACTCTACCATTCTACCACAGTCCGGTGCCATCAGAGCACATCATCAGATTTGCCAGGAGAAGAAAAAAGAAATTAACAATGAGTACAGCTTGGAGTGTCTGGTACTGTGCAACAGTGCATACAAAATAGAAACATCATTTGGACATAGGGAATGGAAAAGAACTTTATGATTTCAAGCAAAAGTGACAGCTTTATTATTGCTAGTGCTCTCCGGTCGGGTGCAGATACTGTACAAAAGTCCCTTCATTAAACTCTCCCAGTGCACAGCCTTCATGCGTGGAGTCCACTGTGCTTTGTGACACTTGTGGCTCAAACAAGGGGGAAAACGTGTGGTTGTCAGTGAGAGGATAAGACACAAATGATAAGTCCATATTACGTAATGAGGCATTTACAACTCAAAAATTACAACTTCATCAGTGTTGATTAAAAACATAGGTTGTACCTTTAGTTAAAAATAATAGAGCATTCCCAACTATGAAATACTTGAGGGTATTAAAAAAAACCTTATCAATATATTGTTAAATTAACACATGCAAATGACATTTTTCAAAGCTTATAAAACAAGGCAGTAAAATTTTAATTACTATTGATGAAACATTCATATACAAAATAATATACTTAAACGGGAAAATATAATTTTGAAGATACTTTACTTTCTTATTAGTAGGAATTACATTCAAAGTACATTTTCAAACTTCATTGAAATGTTTTCATTGAGAAGTATTCAAATTTAAACCTTTTTTGATTTTGTATAGACAGAAATAAATGTCCATGGTCATCTCTTGATATCCTGGGTTCCGTGTCTGTGGATCACAATGCCCCTGCACTCAGCAGCCGTGTGGATGGTACTTGTAACGAACACGGTGATGCTCAGAGACGAGTACGAGGGCGTTGTATTTAGGGAATTGTCCCTTTGTTACCTGTAGGATATCCAGGGACCATCCTCTGGATTCCAAGGGATAGTGTACATGCTGTGTAGAAAGAGGAAGAGAATGCCATGTGTCTTTATGTTTACTTTACAAAATTTTTACATGATTTAAGAAAGAAAAATTGATTTTTTAGTTAAAATAATGAGCTTTCCCTTATTCTATTATGAAATAGACTGAGTCAAACTCTATCTTGAGTCTGAACTCTTGGTTCTTTATATTGCTCTCATTTTCTTTGGCATCATTTACCAAATGCTTGTTTTTGTGAGTCGTGATGCACTCTACATTCTTTTTCCATAGATGACAAAACTGAAAACAGATTTGCAGCAGAAAGAGATGACTATGGATCAGACACAATGAGTGAGATCAATATTGTTGGAAGAATTACACTCAACCTTTGGAGAATCATGAGAAATGAGGTAAGCTGTTTTCTAAAATGCTGGAAGTAAGATTAGGCCAATATAACAGTGTACTCATTACAAAGTATTAGGATAAATTCTCTACGTTTTGTGATTTATTATTGTATGTAAATAAAGTTACAAAATACAAAATAGCTAAATAAAAAAAGAATTGCACCTTTATTGTTTTTCTACTTATATCTTAAGTAACTAGAAGAAAAATGAGTATCATCATACATACCTGTGCTTCTCAGAACTCTGGAAAGTAAGACAGGAGGATCATGAGTCTGTGTCTAGCCTGGGCTGTAGAATGAGCCCTTTATAACGACAGGCTACAGCTGTCGTGGAGTAGTACAAGGTTCCTGCTCAGTAGTGTGTAATTTCATCCAGTCTAGACTTCGAAAGGAAACTCTCTTTTAAATAAATTTAAATACTGGGCCAAATTGGAGAGAAGATATTTAGAAATAGTTAATACCAGCATCCAGTTGGATGGGCTTTTGGGTTAAATGATTTCAGCAAACTCTCCCGTTAATTTTCAATCCTTTATAGAACTAGTTATTTCACACACAATGAAAATATGCTTGTAGCTGATATTTATGTCTTTGAAGTTGTCTGTTTTCTCTAAGTGAAATATAAGCTTCCTACTATAGGTTGGTTGTTTTCAGATTCTAGACTTCTGGGTAATAATAGGTAACATGTCTAGATGACAATTCATCTTCAGTGGCGTCTCCTATTTGATCTACTTTGTGTTTTTTC
Source organism: Grammomys surdaster (assembly GCF_004785775.1). Lineage (NCBI taxonomy): Eukaryota > Metazoa > Chordata > Mammalia > Rodentia > Muridae > Grammomys > Grammomys surdaster. The sequence continues at coordinate 4,149,250 of NW_021604635.1, read as the reverse complement.
CTTGCTATTCACTGATTGTTGTGGCTATCCTGAATTTATGCTCCACACTGTCTTTCCAAGCATGCTGGAGCACTGTCACATGCTAACCATGCCAGATAAGGTAATGGGTTCCTTATAGAAAATTTAGGTTGCCGGGCAGTGGTGGTGCATGCCTTTAATCCCAGCACTTGGGAGGCAGAGGCAGGCAGATCTCTGAGTTCAAGACCAGCCTGGTCTACAGAGTGAGTTCCAGGATAGCCCGGGCTAAACAGAGAAACCCTGTCTCAAAAAAACAAAAAAAAAAAAAACAAAAAAAAAGAAAGAAAATTTAGGTAACCTCAGTTTTTCTCATTTCTTCTCTGTGCCATGAGTCAGGAGTTACACTCACATTTAATATGATTTGGAACCGTGCGTTAGGAGATCTGCTTGAGGACAATGCTGTTTCATGTGCAGTTGTGTGCTGTGAGGATTTGCGTATGCACCTGTCTGTGGAAGCCAGAGGCTAACCTTGAGTAGCGTTCTCAGGAGCCACCCACCTTGTAGCAGGCTCTCTCGTTGGTCTGGATCCTTTCTCCTCCCCAGCACTCGGGTTACAAGCTCTGCTACCATGAGTGACCGTTTTTTGTGTGAGTTCTCTAACTCATGTAAAGATTACCCTCACCTCTCAATTTTTTTGTTTTTGTTTTTGTTTTTCAAGACAGGGTTTCTGTGTTTAGCCCAGGCTGTCCTGGAACTCACTCTGTAGACCAGGCTGGCTTTGAACTCAGAAATCCACCTGCCTCTGCCTCCCAAGTGCTGGGATTAAAGGCATGTGCCACCACCGCCCGTCAGCCTCTCAAAATTTTAATCACTGGCAGTTTGAAAATTTCCGTAAAATCCTGAATGATAGTCGTATCCTATATCTTGAGCCATTCTTGAGAATATCAAGACTTTGGACCAGAGCTGGTCTTGAGTATTTATTTCATACTAGAGACATTCAAATTATGTTTTCTGGATTTGAGTAGTTCTAAAGATTCCTTTTTAATCTTTGTATTTTTTATTTGTTTTTCTCATAATGCTTGGCAATTTGTAACTTACATGATTCTTCTAAACATAAACTATCTGCTGCTCCCACTAGACCTTGAGTCCTTAATGATAAGTTGATTGACTCCTAGATAGTAATTTTTATTAGCTATGTTAGCTGCTCGAAGGAGTATATAACTGTTACCATGAAAACTGAATATATTTGCAGACCTTCTAAATCATCCACTTTCAGATTTTGACAAACAGAGAGAACAGAGTGTTAGATTTGACCTTTGGGATGTTTCAGGTTCCTCTAAGAACTTGAATTGCCTATTTCCATCTCTTTGCTTATTGTGTGCATTCTGAGAAAGCCACTTAGATGAATTCTCCACTAACTTGATCTGAGATAGGTATGTTCTACTTACTGCTTTAACAGTGGGCTTTGTTCTGCTGTTGCCAGTGTCTTGGCAGTCCCTCCGTAATTAGACTTGTCGGGTCCTTATCTCAGCTCCATTGCCTTTTCTGCCTTTTCCAGCCAGTGTGAGAGAGACAGGGGAAGAGAGTGTGACGAGTGAGTACTTAATGCTGAAGTGTCACATTGTCTGCAGATGACAGAAGTCTTAAATAAAAATGTGACTTTGGAGCACTGTACTGAGATGGAATTGAAATTAAATCCATGTCTTATACTTTCTGGGTTGTAAATTTAGAAAAATGTTCTGTCTTGTAAGCGATGCATATTTTTAATTATGATTCACCTATAACAGATAATCTATGCAATTAGCTTTCATATCTTCTATGAAAAGTTCTAAGTGGTATTAGGACTTTTTAAAACCAAGTAAACTGGGTTGACTGAAAAAAGGCAATATATGTTTTGCATAAAGATAAGAATAATTATAATTCTGCCTTGCACTTTTTTTTAGGTTGCCCTGACTAACTACACTTTTGAAAATGTGAGCTTTCATGTTCTCCATCAGCGTTTCCCCCTTTTTACCTTCCGAGTCTTGTCAGACTGGTTTGATAACAAGACAGATCTCTACAGGTAATGTTTCACCAATCTCCAGAGGATATGGCATCTTTTTTTTTTCAAGTCATCTTTACTAGGGGCTGGGAAGATAGCTGCACAGTCATAAGCACTGGCTACTCTTGCAGAGGACCCAGGCTCAATTTCCCAGCAACCACGTGGCAGCTCACAACTGTCCATAACTCCAGTCCAGGTGATATAGTGCCCTCTTCTGCTTCTGCAGGCACCAGGCACACACATGGTGCATAGCTACACATGCCAGCAAAGCACCTGTACACATAAAATGATAAGTCAATTTTTAAAATAAAATTAAAAGTATCATTTAGCTTTATATTACATACAATAAAAGGCACACATTTAAAGTGTGGTGTCCTATGACTTTGTGTATCTGCATTCACTCTGTAACCAGAACCTTGTCAAAAGGAAGATAACTACAGGAGGACACTCTTAAACAAATTTGCAGTCATTCCACTCAAACTTAACTATCCATGTAAACACTAATTAGTTTTCTACTAGCTGATTATTTTTACCACTTGTAGAACTTAACATAAATGGAAATATTAGTAATCTATTGCTTTTTGTTGGACTTCTGTGATGAAATTCAATATAATTTTTTAACATAACTGTTGTGAGATTCAATATGTTGCATGTTGTTTGTTCTTATTATTCAGTAATATTCAGTTATATGAAATACACAACAGTTTATTCAATTCTTAATAGATACCAGTATGGATTGTAGCTACTATGAATAAAACTATTATAAATATGTACACAAGTCTATGTGTACATATATTTTCATTTCTATAGTTAACATATTTCTGGGCCATATGGTTGGTTAGTGTCTGTTAACTTTGTCTGCTTCCTTTAGAAGTTCATCTACTGAAAGTCTGCTGGGAATAAATTATCCTAACCCTTACTTATCGAAAGAAAGGAAGGAAAGAAAGAGAGAGAGAGAAAGAAAAGAAAGAAAATACTTTTGACTGATATTTTACTGTCTCATTCTGGGCTTGAGTTTTGCTTAGTTTGTTTCTTTCTTAACTACTATAAAGATTTTGACTGCCTTTCCTTTTATCCTTCATTGTTTCTGATAAATCAACAGTAATTTACATTTTTCTAATTTGTCCAATTCATTTAATGCATTTATTCATTCCCTCCCTTCCTCCTTTCTTTGTCTTTTCTTTTCTCTCTCTCTCTCTCTCTCTCTCTCTCTCTCTCTCTCTCTCTCTCTCTCTCTCTCTCTTTCTTTCTTTCCTGCTTGCTTGCTTGCTTGCTTGCTTGCTTGCTTTTTTTCAAAGACAGGATCTCTGTGCATAGCCTAGGGTAGCCTTGAACTATAATGTAGCCTGGGATGACCTCGAACTTGGAATTCTCCCTCAGTCTCCCAAGTGCAAGGATTATAGTTGTACAAAACAGAGGCCATCTCCTTGTTACTTTGTGTAAGTCATAGGGCGGATTGGAGGGAGTCCATCTTTGGGATGTCTTGTTTTCTGGGCCTAGGCATGAGCTGTCTCAGCCTTCCTATTGTAACACAATGGGGTTCAGACAGGTTTTCTGCCTGTCTCCAGAGGCAAGCACTGCTATCCTACTTCTTCATTAGCAGCTGAGCTGCTTGGCTCAGGTTGTGGGATGGGAAGTATCCTGCTGCTTTCTCAGCAACTGTTCTTCTGTTTAATGCCAGGTCTGTGTTTAAGTAGCGCACACCAGTTTCCCTTAGAAACACCTCTAACTTGACAGGACTTAGACTCCAGAAGAAAATGAAAGGCTCTCTTGCTCTCTTGATCTCCTGCTCTCTTTCCTCTTCTCCCTTCCCCTCTCCCCTTCCCCATCCCCTCCCCCGCCTCCACATGCTCATGGCTGGCCTCTACTTCTCTACTCACTCCCTCTCTCTGCCTCTACTACCTTCTTAATCCCCCTCCCATGCCCTGAATAAACTCTATTCTATACTAAAAAGAAGAAAAGAAAGGCAGGTGTCCAGGATTTAAAAAATAGTGCATTTTGGCTTATTAAAATACAGGGGTAAATGGTGGTAAAGATGCAAAAGATAGAGCCTTTAAAAACAACTCATGTGTGGAAAAACAATGTTATTGAAAATAGTTTTTCAAACAGACTATGTTCTGATTATGGCTTTCCTCTCCCCCACTTACCCAGATCCACACTCATTCTCTCTCATGGTTTCAACTCTTCTTCTATTTCTATTTCCTTTTGAGGGACCTCAGGGAAGTGACAGAGAACTACAGTCAGTAAGGGCCAAGCGGTGGTGGTGCATATCTTAAGTTCAAGGCCAGCCTGGCCTACATAGTTATTTCCAGGATAGCCAAGACTACACAGAGAAACCCTGTCTTGAAAAACAGAACAAAATAAGGAAAAAAAGAAAAGTAAAACCCTACAGTAAGGCCTAGGTTTTGATATCAAATCGTTACAGAGAACTTAGGCTCAGTGACAGTTCAAGGAAAAAGTAATACATAAACCCATAAGTAACATTTATATTCAACTTTAACACTAAAAACTGTATTTGACGATTTGTTTAGGGATGGTATAATGTTCTAAATGCATGTATTGCCACCTCTAGTTAGGTATTATCCAGGATTAAAAAAAAAACCTTGTTGCCAAGTGAAATAGAGAACTGGGCCTAGGTTATCAAAAATCAAGGAAAAAATGGAAAGCAATTATCTTATAATTCCTTATTATAAATACTACTTCAGATTTTGTGTATTATTACTGAGCTTTATTCCTTGAACTTTTCTGACATTTAACTCCACCATACTTTATTTAAAGGTCCATGTTGTGACTTCCCCCTGAGTAACCTCACTTTACCTGTATTCATGCATGCTTTCTTTTTTGACAGGTGGAAAATGGTTGATCACTATGTTAGCCGTGTCCGTGGGAATCTCCAGATGTTAGAACAGCTGGACCTAATTGGAAAAACCAGTGAAATGGCCAGACTGTTTGGCATTCAGTTTTTACATGTATTAACAAGAGGTTCACAGGTAGAAGTTTTTCTTGTACACTTTAAAGCTCTACGTAAGTGAGATACTTGGTTTTGGCCTGTTTAAAATGATAGATTTTTAGAACTTTTATCTATTATCAGTACTTGAGAAATTGAATCTTGTAGTATCATTAGAATCACCCCTTAGCAGCCGGGAAACCAAGAACAAAGATCCCCTGTGCTTATGTTTTTTTAAGTTTGGCATCTTCTAAGTTCTAATAGATAATTTTAACATAAAAATAAAGAATCTGAACATCAGTCTTAGTGACACCTTGAAATTTGACTAAACAGTATTTATTTTAAACAGATGTATAAAACCATATATACATACATACATGCATACATACATACATACATACATACACAGTATGTTTTTATTCAAACATTATTCTTTTCTCTTTGCAGTACCGTGTGGAGTCAATGATGTTGCGTATTGCTAAGCCAATGAACTATATTCCTGTGACACCTAGTATTCAACAGAGATCCCAGATGAGAGCCCCACAGTGTGTTCCCCTCATTATGGAACCTGAATCTCGTTTCTATAGCAACTCTGTTCTTGTTTTGGATTTCCAGTCACTTTATCCTTCCATTGTGATTGCATATAACTACTGCTTTTCTACTTGCCTTGGCCACGTAGAGAATCTGGGAAAGTAAGACTTCTTCCTTACATTTACAGTCGTGTTATTGTACTTCATATGCATTAAGATTATAGGCTTCCTTCACTGTTCTTAAAATCAGATGAATTGGGGTATAGCACAGCTAACCCATTTGCCGCAGTTGAATTACTGATGCACATGAATTGTGGTGTGATTAGTTTTGTAGCTGGATGGCTTGTGTGAGGAGGATCATGAGCAGAGAGAAATGAGCCTTGCATCTTTCTGTTTTATTCATGAATATCAGTAGTCATCTTGAGAGTAAGAATTATTTTTATTAAATCAGCTTCCATTGCAATACTTTGAAACTAATGATTCCAATTGTCACTTCCTCCTGTCTTAGAAACATGCTATGATTTTTCAAAAGATCGAATTAACTCTTAGTTTATTAATTTATAAGTTAAACAGTAATGTTTTAAATTATCAAAAGAGTGGATGTCTTTCTTGATTATAAGAAATGCAGAATCTTCTTTTTAATGATTTTGTGTACTTGAGACCACTTATTGTGATCTAGTCATAGGAAACACTTGTGGAACTGTATCATTTATCTTGTCTTTTATTAAGAAGAAAATTTGAAATTACTTTATACTTGAATTTTTCCGTAGGGAGTTTAATATAACATGATTATATGTTGAGCTAAATTTTGTATTTGGGTGTATATTAGTCATAAGTTGTAAAGTACTGCCACTTACGAAACACTTCTTTGGTGGGGTGGTGGTGGCGCACGCCTTTAATCCCAGCACTTGAGAGGCAGAGGCAGGCAGATCTCTGAGTTCGAGGCCAGCCTGGTCTACAGAGTGAGTTCCAGGACAGCCAGGGCTACACAGAGAAACCCTGTCTCGAAAAACTAAAAAAAGAAAAAAAAAAAAAAACAATGCTTCTTTCTATAAATTATACATATATGAGGAATTTTTGTTAATAAACCAAGTAACCATATTGCTAATTACATGAATTCATGTGTCCATGTCTGAGAGAGAAGTTGTGATTTAATTTTAAAACTGTCTAAAAGCGCTGTACTATCGCCTGAGAAAGTTTTTGCTTAATATCTTCTTTCTTCACAGGTATGATGAGTTCAAATTTGGCTGTACCTCTCTAAGAGTACCTCCAGATTTACTTTACCAAATTAGGCATGACGTCACAGTGTCCCCCAATGGAGTAGCTTTTGTCAAGGTAATACTCGCTTGTAAATGAAAGGAGTCACCTGTGGCTTGCCTTTAGAGCAAGTAGCGGTTTAGGTATTGTTGGCACATAAGGCTGTACTACTTGAAGATTGTTCTCTCATAAAATCATTTTGAAAAAAAATAACCATCTTGCTTTAGTTAACCTTAGATTGAAAAAGTTTAATTGCTTTAATGTATACATCCTATAAGTGTTCCACATTATTTTAAATTAAATTGATACTGTCTGAGATATAATGAAACTAGTATATTTAATGATTACATACTCAAAGAAGACATTCAAACTAACAACAAGATCCCTTTATTTTTTTATACTTTCTCCTCAAGAAAGACTGAAGAAACCTTTCTAATTGAATAAAGAAAACAGGAGATTTCAGAAGTTATATTACCTCTTACATGCCAACTTCATTTCTTTTCAGTTTCCCTAGCAGTGAGTTGATGTATACTACAGGTATGAATGGTATTTGATGGAACAGGCAGACCCTACCAACCCTCCAATTCATTCTGGTGTACTTATCAAAAGTATCATTCTCTACCACTTAAGAACTTTAATTACAATTTAGATGTGAAGAAAATTTTTAGCAGTAAGTTCATGGTATATTCCTTTCTTAGAGATTTTTGGAATAGAATACCTCCAGGTTTTGGTGTAGGTAAAGTTGGAGAAGTTGGAATTGATTTGTTTTGGTGGGTTTTTTTTCTCCCTTGTTTAAAAAATCCATTTTAATAACATTTCTGCATATTTGGTCATGTTTCTTTTTATATTATGTCTTAAAATATTATGCCTCCATGAGAAAGAAATCAGGAAAACAATCCTATTCTTTTTTTGTTTGTTTGCTTGTTTTTGTTTTTTTGTTTTTGTTTTTTTGTTTTTTTTCAAGACAGGGTTTCTCTGTGTAGCCCTGGCTGTCCTGGAACTCACTCTGTAGACCAGGCTAGCCTCGAACTCTCAAACTCAGAAATCCGCCTGCCTTTTCCTCCCAAGTGCTGGGATTAAAGGCGTGCGCCACCACCGCCCGGCAACGATCCTATTTTTAATAGGAGAATGGAATCCTGGGAATAAACCTAACCACAGAAGTGAAAGGCGTCAACAATAAAAATCACAAAACAGTGAGCAGAGTGTGGTGGTGCATGCCTTTAATCCCAGCACTAAGGAGGCAGAGGTAGGCAGGTATTTATGAGTTCAAGCTCGCTTGGTCTATAGAGCACACCCCAGGCCAGCCAGGGCTATATTGTGAGACTCTACCTAAAAAGAAAAATTATGAAACAGTGAAGAAAGAAATAGAATAACAACAAGATGGGAAAATTCACTGTATGAGAGAGTTAATATTGTTAAAATGAAATAATATCAAAATTGAACTATATAATGCAGTTCCTATGAAAGTACCTATGACCTTCACAAAACTGGAAAAAAAAAACCCTTAAAGTTATATGGAAACACAAATGATATCAAAATAGCAAATGCCTAACATAAGCCAAGAGTAGTGATGGAAGAGAGGCCTCAGAATAGTGAATGTCAAATACACTAACAAAGCCAAAGTAATAAAAACTTCATAGTATAGGATTAGCATAAAAAGAACACACAGACCAACAGAATAAAACAGGCAGCCTAGAAATAAACCTGATTGTCTAAGCCATCTTAGTCTTGAAAATACTGCCATATACATACATATATATACACACACACACATATATGAAAAAGGTCACGTCAGTGAACAATGTTAGGAAAATGATTATCTGTATGTAAAAGACTGAAACTAGAACCCTCTACCTTTCATTCAATATGGACATCAGATGTCCAGAGATATGGCTCAGTAGGTAAAAGCACTGACTGTTACTTGGTTTCAATACCTAACATCCATCTGGTTTACAACTGCTTGCTACTCCTGTTCCAGGGGGTCTGATGCCCTTTTCTGGGCTCTGTAAGCACCAGGCACACACACTGTGCTCAGACAGATATATAGGCAAAACGCTCATTTACATAAAGTCAAAATACATCAGTCAAATTAAAATCACGTTTAAATTAATTAAAGGACTAAAACTTTGAAACTGCTACAGAAAAACATCAGAGAAACACTTTTGAAATTGGTACAGGTAACAGTTTCCTGAGTAGAACTCAAAACTTGAATTAACAAATGGGATTCCATAACATTTAAAGGCTTCTTACAGTGAAGTAAATAATCAAGATTAATCAACTAAAGCTAACAGCTCGTGGAGTGAAAGAAACCGCCTCAACAGGGTGTGTCCAAAATACGTCAAGGACTCAAGAAATCTAATATCAGATGAACACATAATCCAATTAGTAAATAATCCTCTTTCCTTTGTGATCACAAAGAAATAGCGTGGCTGAAGACCAGTGAAAAGGTGCAGGTGTCTGTGGTCATCAGAAGTGTCAGTCAGACTGCACTAAGACTCCTCCTTACCACAGTGAATGAGGCCAGCAGGCGTGAGGGCAGAAAGGAGCCTTGTTCTCCAAGCTGGAGAGGAGAGCCAATTATATGGCTGCTATGGAAACACTGTGAAGGCCCCTTTCAAACTAAAATACCACTAGCATGGAATCCAACACCACTTCTTGGAATAAACCAGAAAGAAAGTCAGCCTACAGAAGAGCATACCTGTTTAATGCTGCACTGCTTACAACAGCTAAGTAATAGAATCAGCCTGGATGCCCATCTTACTTATCAACAGATAAGTGGATTAAAAAAAGTGATATATATGTAGTATTTGGCCATAATGAATAGTAAAACCATGTCATTTGCAAGGAAATGAATGGAAACTGAAAGTCAACATATTAGTAAAGTAACCCAAACACAGACAGATACCACTGTTTCTGTTGTGGAAAGTAGAGGCTTGTGGAAGAGGACCTGAAAGTAAGCAGGATCGACTAGGGGAAGCGGAGGACAGTATAGAGACACGATGGGAAGGGTCTATAATAGTGACATAATGATAAGAATAAAGGTTTTTATAATTGATGTGAACTAATAATCACAGGTTTTAAAATGATAAAGAGGGACAGTTGGGTCAGCTTCTAAAGGTACACCAAATGAATTAGAGGCTAAGCTACATTTCCTTGTCACGTGTGTGGGTCATTTGCTTAAGCTCCCTTCAATAGCATCTTAAAAACCCGATTTACATTTTGACCTAGTATGTAAAGCTTTAAAAGAGTCATTTTTTTAATATTCAAAAGTGTGATTATCCTATTACTGGGGTTTTAAGTGTTCAGTTTGACATGCGTTATTTTGCACGTGTCTGTGAATCATCAGTTAATACTGTTTTGTGGTTTTCATTCCTACCAGAGTTCTCATAAATCCTCCCTAGTCTTGATTAATACAAATGATTTTTTTTTGGCAACAACAAATGTTATCACTTCATTATTCATCCCCTCTTCCAGATTGCTAATAAATGTAGGCCGGAGGGGATGGCTTAGTGCTCTAAGCATCAGATTTGAAATACCTAGAGTCCCTGGAACTGCAGGTTTGAATGTCAGCAGAGGCAACCCAGCTCATCATTCTTCCAAGGTAGATAAATGGAGTTCCATGCAGAGCACTGTGTGGGGTCACTAGGGTGAGCGCTTTAAAACTGAGGTTGGTTATGAGTGATACAAGGCCCGTATGTCTTTCTAAAAGGATGGGGGTCTCGATCAAAATGTGAACAGCATTTCCCTGAGTCTGTTGTATGGCTATCTATGTACTAGTTGACATCCTGCTTCCTGGAGTCCTCAGAGCTCATATAGAAGTGCTGCATTCAGTTTTTAAACAGTACTGGAACCTTTTAGAAGAAAAAGCTCTCCAACAGAAATAAACTGTAGTGATTGTGAATGGCAGCTACTAGTCCTGTGGTTATTCTGTTAGTAGCATGTTTCTGTTTATGACAGTTGGCTGTTGTTATGCTTGTTTCCTTCTTAGTTACCGAAATCTACATGCATGCATATGTTATTGAGGAATTTTATACATTCTTCTTTTTTCTCCTTTATGATAGCCTTCTGTACGAAAGGGTGTTCTCCCGAGAATGCTTGAAGAAATTTTGAAGACTAGATTCATGGTGAAGCAGTCAATGAAGGCTTACAAGCAAGACAGAGCCCTGTCACGAATGCTCAATGCCCGTCAGTTAGGACTCAAGCTGATAGCAAATGTCACATTTGGCTATACATCTGCTAATTTCTCTGGGAGAATGCCATGCATTGAGGTAACACATTTAATGAGAGAATTTATTAAAGTATTTTGCTTTGTTATTAAACTTTAGACTTAAAAGTGTCTTTTCCATGACATACTAGTTTTTCTTAAAATGGATCAGTAAACATGCATCTTTCCTTATTTCATTAATAATTTTTAAATTATATACATATTTTCACATTTACTAGTATAAGGTTACAGTGCCAGTAATTCCTTTTAATTTTGTTTTGATTTTTCAAGACAGGATTTCTCTGGGTAGCCCTGGGTGTCCTAGAACTCGATCTGTAGACCAGCCTGGCCTTGAACTCAGAGATCTGCCTTCCTCTCCCTCCCGAGTGCTGGGATTAAAAGTATGGAGCACCATGACTGACTCCTTTAATATTTGCTAGTGAGGTCTAAATATTACATTAAAGAAAAATCTTTCCATGGACCAGAGAGATGATTCAGTCAGTAAAGTACCTACTGAAAAAAACATGAGGGACCCACATGAAGTATCAGAAGCAGTGACTTGTTACCTGTATTCTGAGTGCTGAGTGGGTGGTGGTAGGAGGATCCCTGGAGCTCACTGACCCTTATAGCCTAGTCTGTCTAACTGCGTCAACCCTGAGTTCCATGGAAGAGCTTGTCTCAAAAAAAGTGGAAAATAATTGAATAAGATACCTAATGTCAACCCCTGGCCACTGCACACACGTGTCTTATGCATGCTATACATACATGCAACAGTTCACAAGGGGAAAAGTGAACTTCACACTTTCTCAAGAGCTGGCATTAGAGTTCAGCAGGTCAGTTGCTTCCTGAAGCAAGCCTGCTGACTTCAGTTCAATCCCTAGAGCCCACAAAAATGTGGAAGGAGAAAGGTGGATTCCACGGAGTTGTCTTCTGCTTTCCTGTCTACGCTACAGTCACACAGCACACAGTTTTTTTTAATGTGTCAACACAAAGCTGGAGAGATGGCTCAGTGTGAGAAGGGGAGACAGAAGAGGGATGGAGAAATGCTCACTTAGTAAAGTGCTTTCTGTGCACACTAGAAAGCCTGAGTTCCTCGGTGCCGCTTAAAGGTGGGCATAGCTACATCTGTCACCTGGTGTTAGAAGGAAGATGGGAGTGTGGCAGAAGGTGGCTGTTGGGCAGAGAGTCAACATTTTATTAAAACTTGGTAGTTTCAGTTAGATAACATGATTCAGTGCTTGGTTGGTTGGTTTTCTGTGTATGCGGTTTGCTTTGAAATAGGATCTCACTGTATAACCCTAGCTGGCTTGGAACCCATAGAGATCTGCCTTCCTCTGCCTCCCAAGTACTGGGATTAAAGATAAGCACCACCATGCACGCTAACTCATAGTGTGTTTTAATGTATTAAGTTGTCATTTTCTAATGCACTTAAAGTCTCAGTAGGATGTGTCTTCCTAACGTAGTAAAATCCAAATCAGATTTTTGCTCCTGTTTTATCACTGGTTCCTGTCCTCAAATACTAGAGTTTACGTTGTTATCATCGGCCCCTGTCCTCATATACTAGGGTTTACGTTGCAGTGCAGCTCTAGACAGCTTTCTAAATGCTACTGGAACTACATTTTGTTTGGAAATTTCAACTTTTATAGCAAAAAGGGAAGCATCATTATTACCGTCATTTGGTTATTAACAAAGACAAAAATGCACAGTTTTATTTTAAAATTGCAAAGGGAATGCTCCATTTGGTTTGGATGGCAGTCTTCTCTATCCTTTGACCAATGAGTTTAGTAATTAAAATCTCTTTAATTTACCAAACTACATAACCTAATGAAGATGTGTCTCACATTGCTGAAGGCCTAGAATTTTCTATCAGTCTGTGCCCTGATTCTGCTAAAACTCAGTGGTCAGAGTGAGAGAGCCTGTGGGCATATTTATGTATCTTTTTTTTTTTTTTTTGGTTTTTCGAGACAGGGTTTCTCTGTGTAGTCCTGGATGTCCTGGAACTCACTCTGTAGACCAGGCTGGCCTCGAACTAAGAAATCTGCCTGTCTCTGCCTCCCAAGTGCTGGTTTAAAGGCGTGCACCACCAACTGCCCAGCGCCTACTTGTTTTTAATTAAACACTGCTGATATATTTTCTGTTATACAACTGTGTGTACATTTTTTCTTTTACTTAGTTTTAACAAAAATTATGTATAATCAATCTCAGAAATTTAATTTCAACACTTAAATACATTATCATAAACAGAAATTTTTTGAAAGAGATAGACCTGCATTTCTTACACTTGGACCCCACACACAGTAATTTGTACCCTGATTGATTATATGGGTATAAAGGATGGGCTTTGAAAAGCCAGATAACACATGATTTTAACCCTAGCACTTGAGGGTCAGTGGCAGGTGGATTTCTGTGAGTTCAAGGCCCACCTGGTATACAGTGGAAAGTTCCAGGACAGCCAGGGCTGTTACACAGAGGAAAAAACAAAACAAACAGAATTCTGGCTTTGAAACACAAGACTTATTCTTTCAAGAATCAAATGTACCTTGTAAAAAGTGTGCAGTCCTTTTTACTTCCTGATATATTCAAAGGCAAGTCTATAGTCATCGATTCTTTTAAATTCATTTTTTAACTTTGTGATGCACTGGTAGTTATTTTTTGTATTATTTCATTTTTAAAAATATATAATAGTTAAGATTTTAATATTATTAAAATCTGTTGACTCATACTGAGCTATGTTAAATCGTTTCCAATGTGTTTGTATCATCACCAGGTTGGCGACAGCATTGTTCACAAAGCCAGAGAGACCTTGGAACGAGCAATTAAACTAGTGAATGATACCAAGAAATGGGGTGCTAGGGTTGTTTATGGTGATACTGACAGGTAATGGATTTAGGGGTTGGGTTTGGGTTTTGGGGTGGGTTTTTCTTGTCAATTTTTGTTTTGTTTATATTTGTTCATATCTTCCTTTTCATGTTTGAAATAGCTTAGGGGAAATCGTTTTACATAACACTTCTACATCAGTGCTGTCATCCATATGATCTTTTGGTTGGATAATTCTTCTGAGTTTCTGTACTTAAGTCCCTTAAAGAAATAGTAGTGGTGGTAGTGGTAGCGGTAGTGGGTAGTAGACAAGTGCGCTCTAGGGAGATGGCTCCAAGTGCAGTTGCTGTGCTACCATGAAGACCTGAATGTGGACTTACAGCACCCATATTAAAAGCTAAACATGACACATGGGTAACCCAGCAGTAAGGAGGGCTGGTTTCCTGGCTGCCACCACTGCAGGAAAACCAGGAAGATTTAGTGAGAGACCCTGTCTTAAGAATAAGGTGGAAAACGATGAAGGAGGGCACTCATTGTCATACTCTTTCCTAGATAAACACCTGCATACATGTACACGCACGCACGCACCCACACACGTTTAGGAAATCTGTTGACCCTCTAAGAGAAGCAAACAGCCAGATGCAGCTACCCATTTCCTCCCAGAGAATGTGCAGACTTCTGCAAGCCTGTTCATGTCCTAGCAAAGAATGGGATGGCTTTTGAATGCTGGATCACTGACACTAGCCTGCTGGCTTTGTTACTTATTCTACTGTTTTTCAGGGCCCCGTTGTTTATATAATCTTACTTGTATGACACCTCGAAATCTTTCTAAAATGTAGATGTTCCCATTTGTTGGAGTCTGAAATGGTTTTCATAATAACTTTGGAGTCACATTGTGTTTGTGCTTGGAGCGCTTACCTCAGCACCTGTGATCACTATCTAGTGCAACAGCAGTAGGAGACAGTGTCCCTAATTAATAAAGATAACCTGTAAGTGATCCTTAAACAGTGTTCAATCCTCCAGTCCTTTAAAATGTATATAAAATCAATAATATATTAATACTAAATGAGACCTTGTTGCCCATAGCAACTTTTCCATTACTATCAGACAGAGATAGTTTGGTATTTCTCAAGCTCTGTCAGTATTAGCTAATGTCCCTCCTAGTTTGTCTTTGGACATTTCACTCCGCAACTAAAATTCTGCTTGGCAGTCTATCAAAATAAGTTACTAAAACTAACATTGTTATGTTATAATTCTTTGCAAAATTAGTAGAAAAGCGGAAAACTTTAAATAGTTAAACTGTTACTTTTAACTCAGAGTCTGTATGTGTTAACATGATTTTTATTGCATGTTATCTTCCAAGCCACAGATAGTGGTGCACACCTTTTAATCCCAGCACTTTAGAAGCAGAGGCAGATGAATCTCTGAGTTTAAGTTCAACCTGATCTACATAGAGGTCTAGACCAGCCAGGACTACACAGTGAGATCCTGCCTTTAAAACAAATATATAAACTTTTTTGTGTGTTTGTTTTTTTGTTTTTCGAGACAGGGTTTCTCTGTGTAGTCCTGGCTGTCCTGGAACTCACTCTGTAGACCAAGCTGGCCTCGAACTCAGAAATCCGCCTGCCTCTGCCTCCCAAATGCTGGGATTAAAGGCATGCGCCACCACTGCCCGGCTATATATAAACATTTTAAAAACTGAAAAATAATTTCAAACAAAATCCAATACTCACAGGCTCTCAGAACAAAAGAAAAGAGAAAGTTGGATATAATTTAGGCTGGCAGTTCACAACCTTAGGTAAGAAACTGTCAGCAGCTAGTCGGTAATTGAGACATAAATGTGAACTCCATGTTTTGATTCTTAGCAAGTACTTTTTCTATATATCAGATTTCACAGGAATATTGAGATTCCAATCAGTGAGATGTATGGACAGTGTCCCTTTGGCTACCAGTCATTACTTGATCTGTGCAAGGACAATTCATGTAGCATATGCATTCTAACAAGAACAGTAGCGCCCCAGCAGAGGACAAGTAAGTTACTAGACGTGCAAACAGTTCCCAAAATACATGTCTTTCTTAATAATTACTTTCATTAAAAATAAGTAATTTTTTCTTTGGGATAATAATTATGATAAAAGGTTGAAAAACAACGGCCTTAGAAATAATAAATAATGCTTGGCAGAGTGGAAAAGAGATCTTAACCAAAAGGATCTAAAATCTGTCTAGCTATAGTTTATTAACATGACCAATCACAACTCACTTAGCTTCTGTGCCTCAACTACTTCCTTAGTGGAATGGAGGAGTTTGGTAACTGCTGATGAGTGACCATTACCTTTCTCAGTTTCAAGGCTCATAATTCATAAAGAATCTTGGGTTCCATCTGCAGAGGATCTAAAGGACTGAGGAGGCTGTTTTACCACTAGATCAGTTTTTATTGCTACTCACTTAAGTGTAATTAATAGGAACACTAAATATTACCGTGGTTCAGACCGTTACTTCATATGGTAATGGTTCTCACTCACTTTTCACCAGGTGTGGCAGAGAGAGAAGGATTACTCCAAGTCCAGGCTCAGTGGGTTACATAGTGAGCTCCAGGCCAGGCAAGCCTGACTAGAAAGCAAGGCCATCTCACAAGCAGTAGTGACAACAAAGACACCCTTTCCTTTTGAGACTAGTCATCTCTGTCCTATAACCAAAAGTTCTCATTCTCAAAGCCAGTTCTCTTGAAGCAAAGCTCCAAACCAAATTAGCCAGAACAGGGTAGCCACTAACAGGCCCATGAATACTCTTAGGTAAAATCTCAGATATATAATAACTTTCAAAGGATAGTGAGTGTGCATGTATTTGTCTGTACATACACAAACTACACATATCTAGGTTTTGTATTCCTGACCCAAGGGGTAACATGACTCACTTTCTATTACTGTAGATTAGTTTTATTTTTTCAAGTATTTTATATAAACGGAATTATGCAGTATGTGCTTTCTTCCATCTGGTCCTGAGGAGTGAGTACTCTAGGAGACAGATGGGGGAGGAAATTAGAGGACACAGAGGTGAGTGCTATTCCAGTTGTGTGTGTGTGTCATGCTGTAGTCAGTCGACCTATCTGGGAAAGTAAGGAATAGTTTGTGTTTTGATATCATACACACACACACACACACACACGATTTTATTGAAATGCAGTCGTAACAGAAATGTACAGCATATATATACTTTATATGGAAGTATATGAGCCTGATGAGCCAGCCACCACTCTAGTCCAGTTACAGCACGTTTCAATTGCCATAAAAAGTTCCTTTACCCCTCTGTGGTCAGCTCCCCAGTTCCCCGACCAGCACCCCATGCAGCACCACCTCTGATTTCTGTCACCATATCTGAATCTTACTTAGTCTCTAATATATGTATATATGTGTCCTGTTTTTAAAATTCTCATATTCATCACTGTAACTGAAAAACTTAAAAATAATAACCTTTCATAATAAAAATAGTTTGGTCATTTATTAAACACACCCTTAGCATAAAAACCAGCAATCCCACTTCTGTATGTTGCCTAAGAAAAGGAAAAGGGATGTCCGTGCAAAAATGTGTATATAAATCTTCTTTGGAACTTTACTTATTAGAGTCAAATGAATAGATAAAAAGTTGGTATGTTCATACAGTGAAATACCCAATTATAAAAAGGAGCTAGCTATCCCAAAAGCATAGGTGACTCAGGTTTCCAGAGTGAAAGAAGCCAGACACAATATTATGTCATAGTTCCATTTATACAAAATTCTTGAAGAAAACAAAATTAATCTGTAATAACAGAAAGCCAATCATGTGTTAATCCTGGGGCAGGAGTATAATTTTAAAAGACTGTATTTTTTTTTTTATTGACTTAACTGTGCACCATACACAACCTTAGATGTCCAGGGATGATCCTGAGACCTTCCTGGCAGCTTCAGTGTCTGAATCTTAGTTGGAGCTGAGCCTTTCAGAGCTGTAACAAGGTATACTGTTAAGTATCCAAGGAGAAGGAGTTAGTTAAACAGGAAAGCTTCAATAGGAAGCAACTTAAGAAGGAACAATCAGGGCAAAGTAGGTCATCCTTGTTTTAGCCAGGAAGTAACTCTTGATGAAATGTGTTCTTTTGGTGACTTCTGCATTACCTGCTGTATTTTTAATCTCTTAGTATGTTTGTACTACTGAAAGGAGCCACCAAGGAGCAGTCTTTTAAGATTGGTCAGGAAATCGCTGAAGCCGTTACTGCTACTAACCCTAAGCCAGTGAAGCTGAAGTTTGAAAAGGTAAGGGGGAAGTGTTAACAGTCACACAGCGCTTACCTCCTGCTCACATGTTCCTCACTCAGCCGCAGGCTCTGGCTTGAATAGTAAGTTTTTAGTTTTATAGAATCTCTCAGTTTGGGAGGGTTGTATGTGTGTCCTTGTGTGCGTTTGGTTCATTTGGCTTGGTCTGAGGTTTGTGTGTGGTGTGTGGGTATGATGTTAGGGCTTAGTTTACACTAACAAGACTGCCACTGAGCTGTACCCACCAGGCCTCCTGATTTTCTTGTTCAGTGATGTCTTGAAATGTGAAAAGATGGTTTCATTAACTTTTGCTGCAAAACAGGCAACTCCAAACTTAATGCTATAAAACAGCCATCATATCAGTAGGTTTTTCAGTTTCAGGAGTTTAGAAAAGCTACACCAGAGGAATCCATCTCGGCTTCACATCTCCAGGCCCTCAGCTGAGAAGCTGCAAAGGATGACGCTTGCCCACTCCCAGGAACCCCTGTAATCCCAGTTCTTGGGACTGCAGCAATAGGGTAGCTACCAGTGTGAGGCCAGCCTGGTCCTCATGGTCCGGGCCACCAGTCCGTATAGCAGTATTTGTTCTTGTTGTTTTAATTCGTAGAAATCAAATGGAGTAGGTAAAGTGCTCGCCATGTAAACATTAAGACCTGATGTCAGGATCTCTGCAGAAAAAGCCAGGAGTGCTGAGGTGCACTTGTAGTCCTGGCCATCAGGTCTTCTGTCTCAAAAACAAAGAGGTAAATGAGGTCTGAGGAGGAATAACACCCAAGGTTGTCCTCTGGCCTGGACACCCAAAGGCACACAAATTCCCACATGGCTATACACACCTGCACATAAAAACACATACTACCTTAAATTTCTGAAATATTTTCTAAAAGATAAAAATAGTGTATAAATTAATACAATTAATTAATACAATTAATTAATAGTGTATAAATTAATTACTTCTTAAGTGGTTGATAGAATTAATTAGCCATTTAGAAGCAGAATTTTATCTAGAGAAAGATTAGTTTAAATTAAAACATCTTTGAAAGCTACTACATTTTCCCAGTTTTCTTCTCTTGCCTGTTTCAGTGACTTTGGGCTGCCTTGGCCTTCCTTTCTTTTACATTGCCCTGTCTGCTGGCAGGAATCCTTCACGTTGCTTTATTGCTTTAGGATCTGCGGGGTCTTTGGTGATATCCCATCATTTGTGGTAATTGTAATTTATGGGTTGTTTTTCTTCATTCCAGCTACATTTTTATTGCTTTATTACACTTCAAAAAAAAAAAAAACTACTTTGAACACTTGCCCTGTCAGTCTGCTTACTGTGGGTTTCGTTTGCTTTGTTTTCTCATTTCTTGATTTGTAAATATGATTCATTAATTCCTTAATCTGTTATAAACTTCAAAAGACATAATAATTTTTGCCTAAACTTGCTAAAGTACAAGTTTAACATTTTTGTTTTCTTTGTTTATTCACGTCAGTGATAATGACCCATAGGTTGTTTAGAAATGTGCTCATTTCTAACTGTTAGGAATTGTAAGAGATCCCTTGTTTAGTGGTTTGATTTGGTTGCATTATGGTCAAAGGATATACTTCGTATGATTTCAGTGGCTCATAAAGTTGTTGATATTTGTTTCTTCAGTATAGTCTGCCTTTGTAAATATTTCATGTGACCTTGAGCTCCTATGGGTTTTCTGGTCAGTGGCTAGAATGCTCCAGGAAGTGCTGGCTCAGGCTTTTCATGGTTGTGTTGTGGGAGTCTGTCTGTTCTCACTGAGTCTCTGTCACTCACTGAGATGACAGTGCGAAAGTCTCCACTGGAAACGTGGGTTTGTTTTGTTATTTCGTTTGATAGAGTGCTATCAAGTTTTATTCTTAAGGTTTTTTTTTTATAATATTCCTTGTATTGAATGAAAACCACTATTCCCACCTTTCTTCTTGTTAATTTTAGTGTAACTTTCTAGTGTTTAGTTTGTTTTTTTTTAACTTTTCTGAGTTTAAATAGATTTCTAACAGATCTTAGTTTTTTTTTCATTCTGGTCATTTCTGCCATT
Organism: Grammomys surdaster; assembly: GCF_004785775.1. NCBI lineage: Eukaryota > Metazoa > Chordata > Mammalia > Rodentia > Muridae > Grammomys > Grammomys surdaster. The sequence goes on along the minus strand of NW_021604635.1, from coordinate 4,129,165 downwards.
TAATTGAAATATTAAGACCATGTACATTTAATATGTTTCATATAAACATGGTTTATTACCATGTTAACCATGACAAACATAAAGTTTTTATTTTTAGATTAAGAAAAAGTAAATAGGCCAGACATAATGGCACATGCCTGTAGCTGCTCTGGAGGCTGTCAAAGGAGAATTACATAAGCTTAGGAAATTCAAAGCTACTCTGCGAAAAATATTCTGTGTTTTCAAAAAGAAAAATAAAAAATATTAAATGAGGTTTTTGGAGGGGAGCTTAAGGGGAAGAAAAAGGATAAATTTTATAATATAATTTAAAGTAAGAGGATTTATTGTAAAGTTTAAATCATGTGAGGTATATGGTAGTTTACTGTAGCGAAATGCCTAGAGACTGAAAGCATCGTCAGTGTCCTGAGGTGGGTACTCAGTTACCTCAGCCCTAATACCTCCTCACCATGGACATCTCTGTCGCTCTGAGACAGATGAGCCTTCCACATTTTAATGGCATACTCTCCCTAGAAGACTATTGACTTAAATATACAAAGTGCAAAGCAGTGTACACAGTAAGCTTCCAGTGTAGGGAGAAGACTAGAAAGTTTTTTTTCCTTGTTCCAAAAGTTTGCTTTTATTTTTTTAACTGGATATTTTATTTACATTTTAGATGTTATCCCCTTACCCCATTTTCCCCCCTCCTCCTGCTTCTATGAGGATGTGCCCCCACCCCCACTCCCACCTCCCCACCCTTGAATTCCTCCACACTCGGTGTCCAGCCTTCATGGGACCAAGGATCTCCTCTCCCACCTATGCCCTACAGGGCCATCCTTCCCTACATATACAGCTGGAGCCACGGGTCCCTCCCTATGTTCTCCCAGGCTGGTGGTTTAGACCCTGGGAGCTCTGGTTGGTTGGTATTGTTGCTTTCCTCATGGGGCCACAAACCGTTTCAGCTCTTTCAGCTCCTTCTCTCTATCCCCTCCATTGGGAACCCCTTGGTCAGTTCAATGGTTAGCTGTGAGCATCTGCCTCTGAATATGTCAGACTCTGGCAGACCTCTAAAGAGACAGCTATATCAGGCTCCTGTCAGCATGCACTTCCTGACATCCACATCAGCATCTACCTTTGGTGACTGCACATGGGATGGAGACCCAGGTGGAATGGTCTCCAGACGGCCCCTCCTCCTTAAGTTTCTGTCCCACACTTTGTCTCCATATTTGCTCCCTTGAGTATTTTGTTACTCCTTCTAAGAAGGACCGAAGCACCCTCACTTGGTCTTCCTTCTTCATGAGCTTCATGTGGTCTGTGAGTTGAATCTTGAGTATTGTGAGCTTCTGGGCTAATATCCAATTATCAGTGAGTGAATACCATGTGTGTCCTTTTGTGATTGGATTACCTCACTCAGAATGATATTTTCTAGTTCCATCCATTACCTAAGAATTTCTCAAATTCATTGTTTTTAATAGCTGAGTAATACTCCATTGTGTAAATGTACCACATTTTTTGTATCCATTCCTCTGTTGAAGGACATCTGGGTTCTTTCCAGCTTCTGGCTATTATAAATGAGGCTGATATGAACATAGTGGAGCATGTGTCCTTGTTATATGTTGGAGCATATTCTGGGCATATGCCCAGGAGTAGTATAGCTGGGTCCTCAGGTAATGCTATGTCCAATTTTCTGAGGAACTGCCAGACTGATTTCCAGAGTGGTTGCACCGTCTTGCAGTCCCACCAACAATGGAAGAGTGTTCCTCTTTCTCCACATCTTTGCCAGCATCCACTATCACCTGAGTTTTTGATCTTAGCCATTCTGATTGGTATGAGGTGGAATCTCAGGTTGTTTGGATTTGCATTTCCCTGATGACTAAGGATGCTGAACATTTCTTTAGGTGTTTCTCGGACATTTGAGTTTTCTCAGTTGAAAATTCTTTGTTTAGCTCTGTACCCCATTTTTAGTAGGGTTATTTGGTTGTCTGGAGTCTAACTTCTTGAGTTCTTTGTATATATTGAATATTAGCCCTCTATCGGATGTGGGATTGGTAAAGATCTTTTCCCAATCTGTTGGTTGCCTTTTTGTCCTATAGACGGTGTCTTTTGCCTTATAGAAGCTTTGCAATTTTATGAGGTCCCATTTGTCAATTCTTGATCTTAGAGCATAAGCTATTGGTGTTCTATTCAGGAAGTTTTTCCCTGTGCCCAAGTATTCAAGGTTCTTCCCCACTTTCTCTTCTATTAGTTTCAGTGTATCTCGTTTTTATGTGAAGGTCCTTTATCCACTTGGACTTCAGCTTTGTACAAGGAGATAATAGTGGATCAATTTACATTCTTCTACATGTTGTCCTCCAGTTGAACCAGCACCATTTGTTGAAAATGTTGTCCTTTTTCCACTGGACAGCTTTAGCTTATTAATTTTAGTTATTTATTTATTAAATTTATTAATTTTATTAATTTGGATACTGTCTTTGTGCCCTCTGGTTAGTCTGACTAAGGGTTTATCTATCTTGTTGATTTTCTCAAAGAACCAGCTCCTGCTTTTGTTGATACTTTATATAGTTCTTTTTGTTTCTATTTGGTTGATTTCAGCCCTGAGTTTGATTATTTCCTGCCGTCTACTCCTCTTGGGTGTATTTGCTTCTGTTTGTTCTAGGGCTTTCAAGTGTGTTGTCAAGTTGCTAGTGTATGCTCTCTCCAGTTTCTTTTTGTAGACACTTAGAGCTGTGAGTTTTCCCCTTAGCACTGCTTTCATTGTGTCCCATAAGTTTTGGTATGATGAGCCTTCATTTTCATTGAATTCTAAAAAGTCTTTAATTTCTTTCTTTATTTCTTCCTTGACCAAGTCATCATTGAGTAGAGCGTTGTTCAGTGTCCACGTGTTTTGTGTGTTTTCCATTGTTTTTGTTATTATTGAAGATCAGCCTTAGCCTGTGGTGATCTGATAGGATGCAAGGGATTATTTCATTCTTCTTGTATCTGTAGACGGTTGTTTTGTGACCAATTTATGGTCTGTTTTGGAGAAAGTACCATGAGGTGCTGAGAAAAGGGTATATTCTTTTGTTTTAGGATGAAATGTTCTATGGATGTCCGTTAAGTCCATTTTGTTTATAACTTCGTTAAACCCACTGTGTCTCTGTTTAGTTTCTGTTTCCATGATCTGTCCATTGACGAGAGGGGGGTGTTGAGATCCCCCACTATGATTATTATTATTATTATTGCTATTATTATTATTACTATTGCTATTATTATTACTATTATTGTGTGAGGTGCAATGTGTGTTTTGAGCTTTAGTAAAGTTTCTTTTATGTATGTAGGTGCCCTTGCATTTGGAGCATAAACGTTTGGAATTGAGAGTTCACCTTGGTAGATTTTTCCTTTGACGAGTATGAAGTGTCCTTCCTTATCTTTTTTGATAACTTTTGGTTGAAAGTTGATTTTATTCGAAATTAGAATGGCTACTCCAGCTTGTTTCTTGGGGCCATTTGCTTGAAAATTTGTTTTCCAGCCGTTTACTCTGAGGAAGTGTCTGTCTTTGCCACTCAGGTATGCAGAATGTTTCTGTATACCGCAAAATTGTGTTACGTGCATGTGTTTGCAGAGACTCTCTGGGCAGATCCAGAGGATGTCAGTAAGGGTGTGCCTTTAGGAGCTCTTCATTGTTGATTCTTTTAACTTGAGCTTTGTGCTGTCTCTAAGTGTAAAGTAATTTAAAGTTAATACATGATCAGTGGCTTTTGACAGTTTCAGTTGAAGTAGAAGCAAGTTAGTGCAGAAAGGAGTGGATTTTAAGAAGTAATAGCAATTTGTTCTGTGTGCTTTTGCATTCCAGGTTTTAGATAAGGTATTCATTGCATCCTTGAGAATATTTAAATATTTTACAATGACATCTGAATACAGAGAACAATAACAGAAAATTAGTCCCAGTTGGGGGAAAGTAGTTACTGTGAGTCATTTGTCCATTTTATTACAGGTATATTTGCCCTGTGTTTTACAAACAAAAAAGAGATATGTGGGTTACATGTATGAAACACTGGATCAGAAGGAACCAGTATTTGATGCAAAAGGAATAGAAACAGTCAGAAGAGACTCTTGCCCTGCTGTTTCTAAGGTAAGTTCTGTGTATGTTGTTTTCGGCAGTAAGAAATAAGCTGGTGCAGATGTAACTATACTTAAACATGCATCTAGTTAAAGAACTGAGTCTCACATAATTACATAGAAATACTGGAGAAGTGTGAATTTTGAGAATTTTATTTTTAATTGAAAACTATTCACGTGAGTGTTTAGTTTCAGACTTCTTCCCATACCTTTCTATCAATATCTCTATGAAAATTCTGAGTTTCTTGGCCATTGCCTTTGAAGATAGGATAGCTTCTCATGTAACAGCTCCCAAGAAGTAGGGAGCAGGATGCAGACAGGAAACTGTCAGATACTTCCGAAGAAACTCAGTTCATTCCAGATTGACTGAAAATTCCACCTCATCAGTCCACTGCATGCCGGATCATGTTGTACCTGGAATACTTGCAATACAGAAACTCCATCACTTACCTGCACTAGTCAAGTAGGCAAAGGCTGATGGTTTATATTATTTTATTTGACTCGGTGATATTTACATTTCTCATTTTTTTTTCTTTAGCTAAATTGGATTCTCTCAGTACATAATAAGATTTTGTCCCGTTTCTTGTTCTCTAGATGCTTTGACTGGTTAAGAAAAGCAAAGTTTTATGTTTTCCTTACATAGCAAATGTTTCATCTGAATATCATTCCAGTATAATTTTTCTCACACTATGTGATCTTCTAAGAAATAACAAGCTATATATAGTCTCAAATACTTCCAGTTTCTAAAATTTTTATTATCACAAGATTGAGCATGGGCGTGTGTGTGTGTGTGTGTGTGTGTGTGTGTGTGTGTGTGTGAGAGAGAGAGAGAGAGAGAGAGAGAGACAGAGAGAGAGAGACAGAGAGAGAGAGAGAGAAAGACAGAGATTGATTGATTGATTCCAGTACCTGATAGCTTTTTAAAGAAAACTTGGCAATAATACCGAAACATACTGGAAGCTATTTTATCTTTTCTGCACCTTTTTGTTTTAAGATACTTGAGCGTTCTCTAAAGCTGCTGTTTGAAACAAGAGATATTAGTCTAATTAAACAGTATGTTCAGCGACAATGTATGAAACTTGTGGAAGGAAAAGCCAGCATACAAGATTTTATCTTTGCCAAGGAGTACAGAGGAAGTTTTTCTTACAGGCCTGGAGCCTGCGTTCCAGCCCTTGAACTTACAAGGTAAGGATGCACACTACAGCCCAGCCCTCAGTGCACAGCCCGTGTAGTCCAGAGGTCGTCTGCAGCACCGGGGGAGAAAGGACAGCTAGTTAGAACTGTAGTGTTTTCTTTACTTTCCCACATCAACCTCGTGAAAATTAAAATGTTCCCCTGTGCTTTGTAAGATGTCTCCTTCCGAGCTTTTCATAGGAAACTAAATGCAATAAAGCTGACGTCTGGTTACATTTGTTTCTTCCATAGCAGAGTTCTAAAGTGTGAACTGTCAGAACATTTACATGCATTCTGCAGTCAGATTGCTTAATTAAGTTTCTTTCTTCTTTCACTGTTAGATATATAACAGCACTAAGGACTCATAGCTAATCCAGGCAACAGTGCTATAGAGAGTAAGTCTCAGACTTACAGCACTGTCCACTTGGTCTCAGCTGAGCAAAGTGTATAAAATTCTCAAAGAATTAACCATCTAATTTGAAAGTAGCCGTGTAGATTGCTCTTGGTTTCAGGCTTAATTCTGAAAGTTTGCTGGCAAGGTGCCTTCTCTGACAGTCTATGTACTTCATTTGGATCTGAACAGGAAAATGCTTGCTTATGACCGGCGCTCTGAGCCTCGAGTTGGAGAACGAGTGCCATATGTCATTATCTATGGGACCCCTGGGCTGCCCCTTATCCAGTTGATACGGCGCCCAGCAGAAGTCTTACAAGATCCAACTCTGAGACTGAATGCCACTTACTATATCACCAAACAAATCCTTCCACCCCTGGCGAGAATCTTCTCTCTTATTGGTATTGATGTCTTCAGCTGGTATCAAGAATTACCAAGGGTAAGTTAGTAAATAACACATGTTCTCCAGCCTCTGCACTAGGAGGCAGAGATAAGAATGTTTCAATGGTTGGATAGCCAGCTAGTCTAGCTCCAAACTTAGTAGAGACCCTGTCTGGGGGGGTGGAGGGGGATAGTGAAGACAGTGGAAGTAAACACCTGAAATCGACCTGTGAGCTCCCCATGCTATACACGGGCACACAGAATGCATGGGATATAAGCCAGGTGGAGGCATACACCTGTACTTCCAGAACTCTGGAAACTGGAGCAGGAAGATGATGAACCTGGCTACATAGCAAGATCCTGTCTCAAGGAAAAGAACACATGGGATATAGTATCTAGATATAATCCTGAAAAACCCAGGTGAAAGAACTGATCTTCAAATACCCTTGCACTTGAAAGCCCAGGGTAGAAGCTTAGAACAGAGCGGGCTTGAACTCTGCTTGCTTAGTGTAGGTTCCTGAAGAGGAGCTTTCTAAAAGAGTCCTCGCTTATCTGTCTGGGAGGACTTACCTCATGTGTGCTCAGCCATCTGTCATCAACTCACAGTGTTCAGCCAAGCTAATACAGAAAACTCGTTTCTTTTTTAAACAAATTTCAGTTTTAAGAAGAAGGGGAAGCATACACTAGAAAACTAAGGTTAAAACTACTTCAGAGAATTTTTGCTGGCTGACATTATAAAATGCTATATCCAGGCTGGAAGCCAAGAAACTCAGATTATTATTATTTTTTTTTTATAATTGCATGACCAGCAAGAATTGTAAGTCAATGACATTTCTAAGATACTTTACTCCCTGTTTATGCAAAGTTATTTTATAAGACTCCAAGAATAGAATATTATTTCATTGTAAAACAAGTACTAGATCTCTGAAACAAATATTAATGCCAACTAAAGAATTCCCAGGTGATATATATCTAATTATCTTTGAAATGCTTTGTGTTTACTTTCATTGGAACTTCCACGCCCTCCTGACTAACAAAACAAGACATCTGATGATGGTGATGCGTAAGCTCGGGCTGAACACACAGTCCAGTGGTTGAGAGTACATTTTACTCATAGAGAGGACCCAGGCTCAATTTCTACCATCAGTGGTGGCTCACAACTACCTGTAGTCCCAGGTCCAGGAGATCCAGCTGGCAGTATGTATTACACATATAATGCAAGCAGGCAAAACATTCATACATGTGAAATAAATAAAATCTTTTTAAAATGTAAGGTCCATATAAATCTTAAAAAGACTTTGGCCACTTTTATATACTCCCATATCTAAAACGGTTGTTCAACATTTGTTAAAGGAAAGAAAAAAAAACTGTAATTAGGTGAGTAGCTGCTTTGCTGTGAAGATCACTCTGACTTATTTCTGAATTGATTTATTTATAGATCCAGAAAGCTACCAGCTCCTCCAGAAGTGAACTTGAAGGGCGGAAGGGCACCATCTCTCAGTATTTCACCACTTTGCACTGTCCTGTGTGTGATGACCTGACTCAGCATGGCATCTGTAGTAAATGTCGAAGTCAACCTCAGCATGTAGCAATCATCCTCAACCAAGAAATTCGAGAATTGGAGCGTAAACAGGAGCAGCTTGTAAAGGTACAGTCTAGATCAGTAGATCCAAACACCCTAACAGTCTGATTCTTCAGGGAGACAGCATCAACTCTTCAAGGTAGAATGAGATGTGAATCCAGTAGGAAAAGTGAAGTGAGCATTCTAACCAGATAGACTCCTAATACAGTTGGGGTAGAGAAATGGCTCAGTGATTACAAGTGCCTATTGCTGTTGCAGTTCCTAGCACCTACATTACAGACAGTTAGCAACTCCTGTAACTCCTGTTCCAGGGATCCGATGCCTCTGGCCTCCACAGGGACCTTCACGAATGTTATACACACAAGCTCACTCAGGCACGTACATATAAATATTAATATTTTTAATTAACACTGCAGTTTAAAAGTAAAAATGGCTTAAGTTATTTTATAATTTAGTTTTTGGTTTTATAGGATAGAATATTGTTTATTAAACCTAGATTACAATGGCCATCTACCCAATATCTTTTATTTAAAAATAATGTGTTACAGCTCTGCAGGGAAGGTTTCTTCAGTGCAAATGTAACAGCTCTGCTCCAGGAGGGGAGGTTTCCTCTACTATAAGTGTTAGAGTTCTGTACCCTGAGGGGAAGGGTTTCCCCAGCAAAAGCATTGCAGCTCTGTTCCCAGAGGTATCCTGGCAGTAGAGAGGCAAGGGATACCACGTCTGACATCTGCATCAGATCCTTCACCCTAATAGCCAGGTTTCATCTCACTTTACTAAAACTTACTTACAGCCTGCCCCGAGGATCTATGCTTTCTAAAAATATCACTGCTTCTTGATATCACGGACTAGAGTCTTGCTGTGATAGGCCTGACCCATGTTTTTGTTTGTAGGAATATGGATTTTCAGATGTTCGAAAGCAGTGGAATGCTTTAAATGATGTTTAGTGGGCCATTCTTGTAGGAGCATAGAAGACAGTGGTGCTGAGGGTGATTTGAACTGTAGGGGTCTGGCTCAAGAGGTTTCAGGTTGCCTGGAGATGGTTCTTGTGATTTTGGTGAAGAATATGGCTGCTTTTTGCCCTTGTCCAAAGAGTCTGCCTGAGGCTAAGGTAAAGATACTTAGATTAATTGCATCGATAAAGGAAGTCTCAGAAAAGCCTAGTTTAGACTTTGTCCTGAGGTTCACTCTTATGAGGAGCGTTTTCATCAAGTGTAGCAAGCTTAGAAAGGAAAAATACAAAGTGCATGGTTCAAGGATTAAAGGGCACCAGGAAGTGGAATGGAGCTAAATCTAAATTCAAGGATATTAACTGTAATTAAGGGAGTGATGACTTTGGGGCAAGATCCTGCCAACTTAAAGTTTATTGTTTATGTGTTTAAAGTTGAACAAGGGATAGTTATATCATGTTAGGTGCTATTATGACCTGGTTATTGTTTTCATTTGGACATAAAGAGATATGATTATGTCAGATTGACAAGGGATGGATTGTGATGTCTATTCTTGGTTGTCAATTTGACTATAACTGGAATAAATTACAATCCAAAACTTATAAAGATCTTATGAAAAGGTAAAGGCTTAGGTGGTGGTGCATGCCTTTAATCCCAGCATATAGGAGACAGCCAGGCAGATCTCTGAGTCCAAGGTCAGTCTACAAAGCAAGTTCCAGGACAGCCAAGCCTAGGCAGTGAAGGATGTTAATACAACAAAGGGGTCATGTTTCATCTTCAGTGAGCCGCAGAACTTGGCAGCTTCAGCCATCTTTAAAGTCAAAAGTAGAAGGTGTTCCTTGGACAACTAATGCTAGTTACCTGGAGCCTGGAGGAGAGCCTGTCAGAGTTTCCGAGATGGTTTAGTAGGTGATCAAGAAGAGAATGAAGGAATCTAAGAGCATAAGAAACCAGCCATCCCTAAGAAGAATAGAATTTCATGCTTGTTAGTGGGACTGTACATGACTGGATTAAGTGTTTTCTATCTATGATAGTGACCTTGGCTAATCCCACATTAGTAGCTTGAGGGGTAGACAGCTGAACCTTAGAGATGAGACTCTATGTCCCTTGCCGGACAGATTAATAAGGTGGAGGTGTCTGGCTAATTTGCAGAGATGGACTACAAAGGAAGAGATCGTCTACATATTGTATAAGCTTGGATTTAGGAAGCGATAAAGAGAGTCAGAGGCCAGAGCCTAACCAAATAAACTTGGGCTGTCCTGGACCCCCTGGGGTAGGATAGTCCAAGTAAGTTGGGTAGATGTTTGGCTATGAAGGGCCTTGGGGTGTCCCGTATCCAGGGATCTACCTGAGAGAGGCAGTAAGGGCAAAGCTATGTCAAGTATGTGGTTTGGACGAGAACAAGATGGGGAACATCGGGTGAGCTTGGGGTCAAGCAGATGTGGGAAGCAAAAGAAATAGAAGCTCCCATTTTGGCTAGGAGGGCCCCTCCCAGCAAGGGCTCAGTCAGGTTGGTACCACCAGAAAGGAATGGGTAAGAGGGATATCCCAAAATATATAGCTAAGTGGTAGGGTTTGGTGAGCCTGGTAAGGCTGTCCCCCTATCCAACAAGAGAGGAATGCAGAGGAGAGGTGAGACCCCAGAACTTTGTCAGAACTGAAAAAGTGACACACACACACACACACCCCGCCATGTCCAGAAGGAAGGAGATTGAGTTTCCTAATACTGTGATGGCTACCAAAAGCTCCCTGTCAGATATGGCAGTGGTCAGGCCAAGGGAGCCTGGGCCCCTTCAGTTGTCCTTGCCCAGACCAAGGAGGTATGCTATAGGGTGATCTGGGTTTGATTTCCCCAACTGATGGAGTCTTCCCAAGAGAAAGACTATTTCTCGTGCTCTCAGGATTCCTAGAGTTGTGTCTAGTTCTTTGTGTCAACTTTGATATGTCTGTTGATGTTGGAGCAGTCATATTGATTAGTCTTTAGAAGTGAGTGTCAGACTGACACTACTAGGAGAGGCAAACTCCCCGGTCCTCTAGTTCTCACAGCCTTTCTGCCCTCTCCTCCACAATGCTCTTGGGGCTTCACAGCCCTGCATTTTGATTATGTGTGGTTCTAGAATGATTCTCTTGCAGAGAGAAGTTTCCTTGATGAGGGTGGACACGTCACTCACCTGCAGGGACAAGGACAGATGTTCAGATGTAGAGATCCTGTTAGTTTAGTAAAGTGATGGTTACAGGTTTGCCTCCAGGCTCCGCGACCGACCTCACGTCTGCCTTCTTAAGTTAAAACATAGGTATCCTGTTTGTGTTACATTTTTAAATTTAAGTGTGAATCGAGCTGTAACACTCAGGATTTAAATCACCAGTATAAGCCTTATAAGTAAACATTTCAGCTAAACTTAGCAAGTTAAGTGTTCCAGGCTAGATTATTTACCAGACAGGCATGGAGAGTTCTTAAATATTCATCAGTGTGTCCTGGCACCTTAGTGTGGCTGTCGAACATAAGCTGCAACACAGAAATGCTCTACTGGGGATAGATGGAGTTTCTTGGCAAAGATCTAATTAGCAAAATGCTTCCTAGAACAGTATGCTGTCTCTGCTTCTAAGCAGTTTGCTTGTGGCAGTAATGTGACATTAGATACAATGACCAGTGTGCTTAGGAAAGTGTGCCCTTCAGTTGACACGAGGCATCTTACAGATCAAACTGTCCGTGCCATGTGAGCCACGGTTAACCAGTACCTTCCACAGAGGAACCGGAGCTGTGATGGCAGTGATCGTGTTCATCTCAGACAGTCTGGTGCTGTCTCACTGGACTCTGAAACGTGCTCTAGGCTGGCTGGCCTAAGACCGAATGCTTGCAACTTCAGGCCCCTTTCCTAGCCACAGAGTTGTTCTTTCTCCTTGACTCTGAAGAGTTCTCACTAGTATTGGTTTAAACTAGGTTTTTACATTTATTGATCATTTTTCAACTACGATTAAGCATCATTTATACCTGATGGTGTAAGGCATCATGTTTCCCCTTTGCCAGAAATGTGTTCTGTAATTGATTATTCTTAAGCACTGTCTCGGTTCAGATGCTATCGCTGTGAAGAGATACCATGACCAGGGCACCTCTTAAAAACGAAAGCATGTAATTGAGGGCTGACTACAGTTTCAGAGGTTTATTTACTGTGTTATCATCATGGCGGGAAGCATAGTGACACAGTCAGAAATGGAGCTGGGGAACTAGCTGAGAGCTACATCCTAATCCACTTACACAGAAAGAAGAGGCAGATACTCTGGGGTTGGCATGGGCTTTTGAAACCTTAAAGCCCACCCCAGTGGCACGCTTTTCCAAAAAGGCCAAACTTCCTACGCCTTTCAAATAGTGCCAAGCATTCAAATCTGTAGTCCTATAGGAGCTGTTCTCATTGAGACGACCACATGCCATGCATTCACTCTAACTTCTAAAGTTCCCATACATCTGTCAGACAGTCTCAACACTATTTAAAAGTTCAAAGTCTCTTCTGAGCCCCACAGCACTCTTAACAGTAACCCCTGTATGCAGATGACATACTTTCAACATACCATGGTATAGAATATGTATTATCCAAAGGAAGGGAAGGAGACATAGTGAGGAATGCTGGACCAAAGCAAGACTGAAACCCAGCAGGACAAACTCCAAAGTCTGTATCTCCGTGTCTGATGCACACGCTTCAGATTGCTAGCTAATGTCAGCTTTGTTGACTGCAACATGCTTCTTTTTCTTAGGCTGCTTGCACACCCTGTTAGCAGCTCTCCTTGTCAGGTATTCCATGGCTATGACAATCTCCAACATCCTGGGGTTTCCAAGGCAATCCAGGCTTCACTTTCACAACATCACTCGATGGTCTCTCTGAACCTCTGTAGAGGGAACCCCCTGGTGCTCCCCTAGCCTTCATGGCTTTTCTTAGCCACCCGAGGGAGATTCAACAATGTCTTTCTTGCATCCTTGACTCTAAAGCCAGAACTGTGTGGTCAAAGCTAGCAAGGTCTGCTGCTTCATGAGCTTGGAACCCAGCCCTTCTCCCGTTACATTTTTTCTTTTTAACACCTTATACATGTTTAGGTATTAGAATGTGATGACTTAGTGTGTGACCAGCATGCAAGGATTGGATCAGATTAATTGTCATTTCTTTTTATTAGTAATATCCCCACCCTCACCCCTTTTTGGGCGAAGGATCTTAAATCCAGAGCTGGTCTCAAACTTGCTGTCTGGCCAAGGATGACTTTTAACGTGTGCTGATCTTCCTGCCTCTAGCTAGCTCCTGCATCCTGGGGTTATAGGTATGTGCCAGTGCACTCAGCTACACATACGCAGCACTGGGGATTGAACCCATGACCCTTAAGCACAGGCCTCTCCTCTGCCTCCTTTAAATTACTGTAGATTGTTATCACCATGTTGTGTTGAAGACTAGAACTTACTCTTCCAATCTCAGTGCATTCTGATACAGCCTTTGCGTATTTCTTCTCTCCCAACTCTCTAGTGATCATTGTTACACCCATTATTTCTATGAGATGTGACCAATTTTAATTTCTATGTATGAAAATGTGGTGGTTTTTTCTTCTATATCTGGTTTATTTCACTTGGTTACATCCTTGTTGCTACAAATGACAGGCTTTCCTTTATGGCTGAATACTACTACTCTATTTTGTAGGTGTGCCGTATTTTTCCTATTCATCTGTTGCTACATAACCTCAGGTGATAACATACCTTGATGGTTGAAAATAGAAGCCACAATTAACATAGCAGTTGAGTGTGTCTTTGACACAGTGATTTCATTCCTTTAGATACATACTCAGTAGCAAAAATACTTGCATCACAATAGTTTTATTTCTAAATGTTAATGTTAATACTGTTTTCTGATTCATTAATACCTTTAAAAGTAACTATTCTAATTGAGATTAAATCATATCTCATTGTAGATTTGTTTGTTGGTTTTGTTTTTTTGAGAGAGAATGTTATGGCCCTGGCTAGCCTGGAACTCAGGATTCTCCAGAGTGAAGGATTATAAGAATGTGTCAACACCCCCAGATCTCCACTGTGGTCTTATCATCCTGCTTGTTAACTGCTTTTTCATATTTACAGGGTTTGCCACTGAGTTTGTGTTCCTTGTATGTATACAGTGGCTATTTCCTATCACACGAATCATTCCCTAACATTTTCTCCCATCCCACCACCCTTTGTGATACAGAAGCCCCTTAGTTTTATATAATACAGAGTTTGTTACTGCTTTGGTTGCTCGTGGTTTCAAATCATAATCCTCAGTTGTGACTTTGTCAGCACTGTGTGCAGGTCTCAGTGGCTTAGGCCAGTCTTGCAGCACTCGAGCTAAGGCAGTGCTTCTCCAGGCGCAGGCTCTGGTTCGGTAGCCTGGGCAAGCACAGGCGGCCTCCTGGACCTTCCCGTGTAACAAAGTTTACTGTACATGCAAGTGAACGGAGAAATGATTCTTGAGACCGTTTTGTACTTTCCATGAAATATGGCTAGGCTTCTGGGATATTCAACAGATGAAACTTTCTGTACTGAGTTAAGTTTGCCAGTTAACTGAGGTAGCAGAAACCTGTTATTTACATATATATGTGTGTATGTGTATATGTATGTCTATGTATATACACACAGAAAGAAGCATTCCTGTTGTTCTGTTTTCTTCACTTTCAGATATGCAGGAACTGTACGGGTTCCTTCGACCGACATATCCCATGTGTTTCTCTCAACTGCCCAGTACTTTTCAAACTCTCACGAGTAAACAGAGAATTATCCAAGGCACCATACCTGCGGCAGTTACTGGACCAGTTTTAAGTTGGCAGTATCCCAGAACTCCAGGTGCTATGTGTTCAGTGTTTACCACTCGACTCCTCTGCATGGTGCTTTCTCCACCTCCATCATCATCAAGTCAGAGATGCTCACTGTCTGTCTTGCCAGCCATCGAGGACTGTGAAGACTTCTGCTAAGGGAATTGAAAAGGATACGTGTTGCTCTCTGGATAGCTCACTTCTTACAGTGTGGATGCGTGCTGCTCTCTGGATAGCTCACGTCTTACAATGTACAAATCCCTCATCATTTCACCTATGGACACTGTTTTATAATGATACAGGTGTTGGGTTTGCTCCAGTTTATGTACCACCTTGTAAATCCATTTGAACAGACCACGTTCCCTGTGGAAGGAACTGAAACCTCTTAAAGAAAGTCATTCGTGTGTATTCCTTAAACTGTTTGTATCAAGACGTGTTGCTTAGAGATATCCACTCACTTTATAATTTTGACTGCAAAATATTTTGTAAATACACTTTTTTACTTTTCAAACAACTGAGTAAAATAATGTGCAATGAATTTTATACAATGATTTTCACGTTGTTGGTATATCTCCTCTAGGTTTTGCTTGACTCAAAGGTAGATTTGTTACTTTGATCAAACTGTGCAAATAGTACCACGTGTAGCATTTTTGAAACATTCTTTTCTAAAGACCGCTGTCTTGCTTTAGCTACTAACGGGGCATTGTGAGGAACTGTGCAAAGACATTTTTGTTACAAACCTGTGGGCCTGTTGCAATACTTTAAAAATAAAATAAAAAATTTATTCCATTTTGCTTGTTTTGTATAGACATTTCTATTGCTTCTAAATATGCTTAAAATATTTTCTTTCCTTATGTACTGTACAGTTAATCTTATTTGCCATCCCTTAAACACAAATGTGTATTTAGGATATTTGTATAACTGTATAAAATGAAAAAGGAATTATGTGGTCAGTGCATTGTTTTTTAAACTGGAAATCCCTTTGTTTTGAGAGTTAATAATGGAAACCAAATTAAAAATTGAATAAAATATGAAATACAGTGCTATGACTCTTATCTTGCCCTAGGTAGAAT
This sequence comes from Grammomys surdaster, assembly GCF_004785775.1. NCBI lineage: Eukaryota > Metazoa > Chordata > Mammalia > Rodentia > Muridae > Grammomys > Grammomys surdaster. The sequence continues at coordinate 4,113,727 of NW_021604635.1, read as the reverse complement.
TTTCTTCATCAGTCCTACAAGCAGCATGGGTTCCATCTAGCCCTAGGCTTTCCTGAATTCTAATGAGGTAAATTTAGGGGCTAGAGATGTAGCTCAGTTGGTAGAGTACTTGCCTAGTATGCAAGAGGCCCTGGGTTCCATCCTCAGCACCACATAAACACAGCACAGTGAGCATGCACTTAGGAGGTAGAGGCAGGAAGAACAGTTGAAGGTCACCCTGAACATCCATGGTAGATCTGAGACCAGCTGGGCTACAAAGATCCTATCAAAATAAACACAGACACCAGAGATGCTGGCTTTTACCTGTACTCTCGACCCTCTGGGAGGCTGAGGCAGGCCGCCTGCAAACTCTAGTTCAGCTTGGGCTACATGTAGTAAGCTAGCTATCTTGGAGGGGAAGTGTAAAGTTGGATAATTCTTACAGCCTGACTTCCATTCTTTTACCAAAACTTTGGGATTAACTTTTTAAAAGAGAGCAGAATATTCTAGACAAAATTTAGCATTCACCTTTTAGATCAGATTGGTTACTGGTAGGTGGAATTTCACTTACACACAGTCAGATTTTTAGACTCCAGAGGGGAGGCAAAGCAACATTACTTCTTTTAAAAACGTGATGCCAATTATTTTCTCATAAAAAAGACTCATACACTGCTAGCTGGCTATCACCACGCAGGAGTCTCCCACTTCCGGGGGGTTGATTTTTATTTAGCCAGGGCTTCTCTGTAGCCCCAGCTGCCCTGGAACTCACTCTGTGGCACAGGCTGCCTATGCCTCCCCAGTGCTAGGATTAAAGGTATGTACCACCGTGCCTAGCCACTGCCAGAATGTAAATATGTACTTATAAATAATGGAAAGATTAAGTTTCTGGAAATGACATAACAACTATGGAATCAAAGATACAAATCATCTTTCAGAAGTTTTTAAAGCATAGTAAATCCTCACTTCTGGGATTATTTTATTGGTGGGGGCTGGAGATTTCTGCATTGTTGGAACTTTTACATACAGTAGCAACATAGTATTTCAACAGTAATCATTTTGTATCATTTGACACAGCAATATTAAAAGATATTCAACATGAATGTCTAAGCAGTTCCATTTAGATACAGCATGCCTGGTTGTCTTTTAGATCAGCTGTTAATAGTTTTGTTTTTCCTCAAGTCACACAAACTCATTTTAATAGTACTGAAGAATTGTTTGGTTTTTTGTTTTGTTTTCTTTTGTTTTTTTAGCTTGTGTTCATTTATCTCAAAAAGAACTAGCTTAGGATAAGAAAATTGTCCATTGGATAAAAGTGTCTGCCGTAAGCATGAAGACCTAACTTCAAATCCCAACACCCACATTTTTTAAATTTCAAAAAAAAACAGACAAGGCTGTGCACTGAGAGGTAAAAATCCAGATCCCATGAGCCCTGTAGTTAGCCAGCCCTAGCAGAAATGGCAAGCTTCCAGTTGGTTGAGAGACTGTCTCAGGGTAATAAAGAAGACAGCAGACATCCTGCTTTGGCCTCTGCATGTGTGCACACACACTGGCACCGCACTCTTAAAAGAACTAGCTCAAAAGTAATCTCATTAAGCATTCCCTTAATTCGTTAAGATACTGTCTTAAGGTTTCCATTGCTGTGAAGAGACATGATGACTAAGGCAACTCTTATAAAGGACGCCATTTAATTGGTGCCCACTTAACAGGTCCAGAGGTTCAATCTATTACCATCAATACAAGAGGCATGGCAGCATCCAGGCCAGATGGTGCTGGAGGAGCTAAAAGTTATTCGTCTTATTCTGAAAGCAAGTGGGAGAAGACTGGCTCCCAAGTGGCTAGGAGGAGGGTCCTCACAGTGACACTTCCTCCAACAAGGCCATACCTCCTAATAATGCCAAGCATATTGAAGCCACATTACACTCCCTGGCTCCCATAGGGTTGTTCAAACACATGAGTCTATGGGGGCCATAGCTAAACAAAGGATAATGCAAAATATATTTAGTCCAACTTTGTCCCCATAGCAGTCTCAACAATGTCAAATGCCCAAGGTTCAGTCCTTCTGAGATTCAACCAATTAACTACAATCCCCTATAAAGTCAAACACAAAAAGCAGATCACATACCTCAAACATCACAGAATATACATTATCACTCCAAAACAACATAGTAAGAAATATGGGACCAAACCAGAGCAAAAAAAACAAAAAACAAAAAGCAACAACAAAAACAACCCCAGCAACAATTTTTCTTCTGGTCTGGTTCCACTCCCTGATAGCAGCTTTCCTTGGCAGGTATCCCATGGCTCTAGCATTTGTAACATCTTGGGGTCTCCAAGGCAACTTCTTGTTCCAGTGTCTGGGATCCACACATGATCTTCTGGGATCCTCCAAAGAGACTTTTCCAGCTCTGCCCTCTGTAGCACTCTGGTTGATTCTACTCCACTGTTGTGGCGGTTATTAGTGGTCATCCCATGGTACTGGCATCTCCAATTGGCTGGAGTCTTCTGCTGCACTTATGCTTCACCAATAGCCTCTCATAAGCTCTCTTCATGGTGCCAAGCCTCAACTTCTTTGCATGACCCCTTCAGTCCTGAAACATCAACTGCAACTGAGGCTCCACCTTCACCAGTGACCTTCCCTGGCCCCTCATAATTACAAGCCTTGGCTGCTTTCATTGACCCCTTCATGCCTCAAAACCAGTACCACCTGGGTGATTCTTACACATTACCAAGTCTAGCTGCAGCATGAAGTATAACCTTGGTTACCTCTAGAACATAGCTTCTTCGTGCTCTCAAAAAACACTTCCCAGAAGATTTCACCTCAGTGATGCTGGTCTCTTCTTAATCACTGCAAACCAGTTGTCCCACTAGGCCCTTCTATCTTGACTCTAAAGTCAGAGCCACATGGCAGAAGTTGCCTAGTTCTGCTGCTTGCTGGAGCTGGAACATGTCCCCCTTGTTCTATTACATTATCACCAGCTTTCTGTTATCCGACTCCTAAAATCTACATTTCTACAGAAAAAAAAAAAAAAAAAAACATGGGCAGGCCTATCACAGCAATACCCCACTCCTGGTACCAACTTCTGTCTTAACAGATTCCATTGCTACAGCCAGAAGTTATACAGGCATTTTCTCAATTGTGGTTCCTTCCTCTCATATGACTAGCTTGTGTGAAATTGACATAAAAACTGGCCAGAGCACTACTCCAACATATACAGTTGATCGGCTTTGTAAGAACTAGAAAGGCATTAGCCTGGGAACTGGGCAGTGAGACGCTCCGGTGAGAAGGGGGAGGTTGGCAAAAGCTGTGTGCTCAATAGTTTCATGTCAACATGACACAACCTAAAGTCATCAGAGGAGGGTGAAGAAGTCAGCTCAGGAACTTTGAAACACTTGTCCCTCTGGAAGGGAGAAGCTAATTAACATTCCTGGTCAGCTCAGGAACTTTGGAGAAGTCATGGACACTTGGCTCTCTGGAAAAGAGAGGCTAATTAACATTCCTCAGACAACAGGGGAGAGAACCGACCTGAGGGGTTGGGACACATTCCACAGGATGGACCGTTGGCCACCCACGGACAAGGGAAGTCCTTGCCACCTCTTTCCCTAAGACCAATCAGTTTTAAAGTCACACTGTTCTGCCAATCATATTGTGCCTAGTTGCTTTTTCTCTAGTCTACCCCTTAAACTGTATAAAAACTGACCAAATGGGCTGCTGGGGTCGCCATTCCACCTTCAGTGTAGGACGACCCCAGTGCGTTGGAACATTAAATCTCTCTTGCTTTTTACATTGATTCTTGGCTCCTCATGGTTCACTCAGGGAGTCTCCAGTAAGCTAAGGCTCACCAGTGTCTTACATTCTCACTGATGAGCACAGAGGCTTCCACTAGAAGTGGTGACGCTGATGTTTTTTGAAGAAGCCAGAGCTTTTCTTTACAGACTCAAACAGAACCATGGAGCCCACAACATGGAAGTATAAACCAAATAAATCTTTTCCTTCCCAAGTTGCTTTTGTCATGGTATTTCATGAAAGCAGTAGAAATCCTAACTAAGGCTGCATCCTTACCTTTGAGGTAAATGCCTCCTACTCAACACTGTAGTGCAACAGGCTGGCTACAAATCAGGTCTAAGCTCCCATGTCCTTGTTTGCTGCTCTGACCCACAGGAAGTTGCTTGTATCAGTATTTGGAATCATCTCTCCAAGAGAATAAAATAATGAAGTCAGAGATCACATTACTTGTTCCCTAGATAGCCCAGCACCAAGTAGTAATGTTAGTCTGTGGAAATCACTCCGAATGCTGATACAAAAATGATCACATTAATTAAAGGGTTAAAAAGCACCCACCATATAAAGCAACCATATAAAGTGTTGTTATTAGAGCTACAGCAGTTCTTCAGGCAGGCTGAGGCTGAGGCCAGATTATAGTGAACAGTAAATGGGGGATTCAATAACCACCTTAGGTCACACAGGGAAACTCAGTATAAATGTAGACCAGCTTAGTGAAGGAAGTATTGGCTTTGAAGCTACATTCAGACCTAAACTTGATCTGCCTTACCCCCAGGAAAAGCCCCAGCCCTCACGTTCTTCTGTAAAATAAGGTGAATGACACTTGGCTCCGGAGGTGATTGATGGTTTAGCATGGTGTTTGAAAGGTACACAGTGTTCCAAGCGTGGGCAAGGGTTATGAGAGCTAAGTGGTGACTTACCTGTATTTACACAGCCCCTTCTACCACATAATGGATAGATCAGAAATAAAGGGAAGCTTATGTCTATCTTAGGAAGTACACTTACATAAAAGAGCATAATATTTCATTGAAATGATATATTTTTGTAAGTTTATACCCAAAATATGTTTAAAAAATAGATCTGCAAGGGATGAGGTTATGAAAAGCCTGTGAAGAAGATCAAGTTACAGTCTGTTTAACGCCTTAGGTGGGACACGGTGGCCAAATGGGCCACAAAGAGACATTTAGCACATTTCTCTATTTAAAACAGACTCAGAGGGTGGAAAAGATACTGAGTTTATTTATTCATGCTTGGATTGCATCTGTGATCAAAATAAATGTCTAATACCATTTAAAGAATGTATGTGAGCTTAGAAGATAAAGGACCAAAGGCCAGATAACAGTGAGACTCAACCGTCGGGACTTCTCTGCCTGGTGTTTTGTGTACAGTTATTCAGACAATAAAAGGCTTCCGGGACTTAACCTTTCCTTTAAAAAAAGAAAGAAAGAAAGAAAGAAAGAAAGAAAGAAAGAAAGAAAGAAAGAAAGAAAGAAAGAAAGAAAGAGAAGGAAAGAAAGAAAAAGCCTGTGAAAATCCACTACTTTGTAAGATAATTTTAATTTTTTAAGAAGTTTAAATTCTGTGAGGATGTGCTGTTAAATGAAAATTCCAGTGCCAGTTGTGGGATACCTCCCTTGAGCTGTTGGCCAAAGAGGCCAAAGAGCCCCTGAAATAATACAATTGTCATTAGTCTTGGCTGCCCAGCAACTAAAACTTGATGGTAAGACCCTGTTGCTAATGGCACCATATATTGGTTTCAGGACATAACAAGATAAACCTGCAGTCCCCCTTACTGGCTAGCTTACATAGTGCCAGAGGTGTTATACAGGCTGCTTGTGAAGAATCACCCGTGTTCTTACCTAGTAAGGATCTCTGAATGCTACAGTACTAACCTATAGAGTAATTTTAATCCAGCAACATAGCAGACCTAGGTCTGTGTGATCTGGCTAGAATGACACGCCTTTAATACCTCTGGCTGGAATATCAACACTCCCTTAAGTAAACACTTTTACTCCCAAACAATGAAAGTAAAGTTAGTTTGTAGAAGGAAGCAGCTGTTTGAAAGTGATGACTAATTGAAAGGCAGGCAAAGTGACCAATCAGAGAAAGTTTTGACAGAATGGAAGAGGCTACTTAAGAGCAGCACAGAGTGAATCAGGAGGGAGGGCAGTTCAGTGGAGTTCAGGCAATGCAGTAGAGTTCAGTTGAGGTCAGCTCAGCTCAGTGCAGTTCAGTTCAGTTCATGGAGTTCAAAGGCACTTTTTCCAAGCAGAGAAATTCAGTGAGAAGCTGAGAGAAGCCAGTTTGAATCAGTCAGCTTGGAGAGGAGTTTGAACCAGAACATCTGAGTTGAATCAGCCAGCCAGAGTTCAGAAAGAACTAGGAAGGGTGAGCTTATGCAGCAGTAACCTTCCAAGACAACAATTACACCTGGCCAATAAAAGTTACTTTTACACTAACCTACCAGGCAGGCTGTGTCCATTAGTGCAGAAGTGGCAGGACTATTATGGGATAACCAGTCACTTTCTGCTTGGATTTGAGACCCACTCCACAGGAAGGAATTCATGCCTGGATTATAAACCTGGTCAAATCTCCATGGCTAGGAAGGTCACAGACCCTGGCTGGAAGCACCTACAACTATTGTCTTGCTAAGTGCATATAAATATTCCTCTAAGTTTTCATGTTTATACTTACATGCTAGTACTGCTCCCAACCTTAGTACTAGAAGCTTCTTTTTGCAGAGGGCAGTGGTTAATACAGAGACTCATAACTGGTCAAAGTGCTGAGAATAGGGGCTAGAAAAATGGCTCACTTGTTTCTCTTGCTAAGAACCCGGGCTTGTTTCCCAGCACCCACATGGCAGTTCACAACCATCTTAACTCCAGGACCAAGGACTCAAGTGCCCTCTTCTGCCCTTCAGGCAAACATGAGGTACACATATATGTAAAACATGTGAGACCCTACCCATAACAGAGAAGCAGTGACAGTTAATAGCTGCTGGGGGTGGGGGCCATTTTTTCCTTCAAGGGTGTCGTCACTGGAAAGTTGTCTATGAGTCAGTCAGTAACTGCACACTCATCACATGCCACAATTGCCGACCAGGTACAGGATCCTAACTTTAATTGCCAGCACCATAACAAGTGCAAGTAAATACAAATGAATGCATACATCAGCTCAACTGTATATTTTCTTCTACATTTCTTTCTCTTTTCTCTTTTCTTTTTCTTACTTTCTCAAGGACTCATTAGCCCAGGCTGGCCTTAACTTGTTATATTGTTATATAGCCCAGGTTGGCCTCAAACTCATAATTCTCTTGCATTAGCCTCCTGAGTGCTACAATTTCAGGCACACATCACTGTGCCTAGCAACATAAAACAATTTTGTCAATTAAAAATATAGCAAGAAACTGAATCCTGAGTCATCAAGGAGCCACTGCACTCAGAGCAGCCGGTAAGAACTCCATCTCACTCCCTAAGCCCCAGAGATACATCTGGGAGCCAGGGACATTCAGGACACAGCAGCTACCCAAACCCCGCCCCTCCGGAATTCCACTTCCCTTCCTCCCCTGCCTGGTCCTTTGGGCTGGAGCAGACACAGAGTCGGTCTGCTCCTGTCCTGTGGAGAAATTGAATCCTGAGTCATCAAGGAGCCACTGCACTCAGAGCAGAAGGATTTCCAGATCCAAGAGGTGGCCTGAGTCCCAGGAGTTATTCCACCCAGGAGATTAGGAGCATAAGACCACAGAGACATCTGGACTCTGAGGAGCTCTGCAATAAGCAAGATAACTGGAAATACAGACTCCAGTCTTACACAGTGAGGGCAGGTACCACTAGAGTTAACCAGATGGCGAAAGGCAAGTGAAAGAACATAAGCAACAGAAACCAAAGTCTCTTGGCATCATCAGTACCCAGCTCTCCCAATATAGTAAGCCCTGAACACCCCATCACACCTGAAAAGCAGGATTCAGAATTAAAATCACTTCTCATGATGATGATAGAGGATTATAAGAAGGAATTAAGTAACTCCCTTAAAGAAATACAGGAGAGTACAAGTAAACAGATAGAAGCCCTTAAAGAGGAATCACAGAAATCCCTTAAAGAAATGCAAGAAAACACAAAGAAGGAATTAAACAAAAACATTCAGGATCTAAAAATGGAAATAGAAACAATAAAGAAAGCTCAAAGGGAGACAACCATGGAGATAGAAAACCTAAGAAAGAGATCAGGAGTCATAGACGCAAGCATCACCAACCGAATACAAGAGATAGAAGAGAGAATCTCAAATGCAGAAGATAAGGTGAAAAATATTGACACAGTTGTCAAAGAAAATGCAAAATGCAAAAAACTCCTAACTCAAAACATTCAGGAAATCCAGGACACAATGAGAAGACCAAATCTAAGGATAATAGGTATAGATGAGAATGAAGATTCCCAACTTAAAGGGCCAGTAAATATCTTCAACAAAATTATTGAGGAAAACTTCCCTAACCTAAAGAACAAGATGCCCATAAACAAACAAGAAGCCTACAGAACACCAAATAGACTAGACCAGAAAAGAAATACCTCCCGTCACATAATAATCAAAACATCAGATGTACAAAGCAAAGAAAAAATACTAAAAGCAGTAAGGGAAAAAGGTCAAGTAACATACAAAGGCAGACCTATAAGAATTACATCAGACTTCTCACCAGAGACTATAAAAGCCAGAAGAGCCTGGACTGACATCATACAGACCCTAAGAGAACACAATTGCCAGCCCAGATTACTATACCCAGCAAAACTCTCAATCACTATAGATGGTGAAACCAAGATATTCCATGACAAAACCAAATTTGCACAATATCTTCCCACAAACCCAGCACTTCAAAGGATAATTGATGGAAAACACCAACACAAGGAGGGAAACTACAACCTAGAAAAAGCAAGGAAGTAATCTTCCAACAACCCCAAAAGAAGATAACTATACAAACATAACTTTACCTCTAATAACAAAAATAACAGGAAGCCACAATCATTTTTCCTTAATATCTCTTAACATCAATGGTCTCAATTCCCCAATAAAAAGACGCAGACTATCAGACTGGATACACAAACAAGACCCAGAATTTTGCTGCATACAAGAAACGCACCTCAGTGACAAAGACAGACACTACCTCAGAATACAAGGGTGGAAAACAATTTTCCAAGCCAATGGTCCCAAGAAACAAGCTGGAGTAGCCATTCAAATATCAAATAAAATCGACTTTCGTCCAAAATTAATCAAAAAAGATAAGGAAGGACAACACTTCATACTCATCAAAGGAAAAATCTACCAAGGTGAACTCTCAATTCTGAACATCTATGCTTCAAATGCAAGGGCACCTACATACATAAAAGAAACTTTACTAAAGCTCAAAACACACATTACACCTCACACAATAATAGTGGGGGATTTCAACACCCCACTCTCAGCAATGGACAGATCATGGAAACAGAAACTAAACCGAGACACTTTGACATTAACAGAAGTTATGAACCAAATGGACTTAACAGACATCTATAGAACATTTCATCCTAAAACAAAAGAATATACCTTTTTCTCAGCACCTCATGGTACCTTCTCCAAAATAGACCATATAATTGGTCACAAAACAACCCTCTACAGATACAAAAAGATTGAAATAATCCCTTGCATCTTATCAGATCACCACGGACTAAGACTGGTCTTTAATAATGACAAAACCAATGGAAAACCCACGTGCACATGGAAACTGAACAACTCTCTACTCAATGATGACTTGGTCAAGGAAGAAATAAAAAAAAATAAAAGACTTTTTAGAATTCAATGAAAATGAGGACACATCATACCAAAACTTGTGGGACTTCATGAAGGCAGTGATAAGAGGAAAACTCATAGCTCTAAGTGCCTACAAAAAGAAACTGGAAAGAGCACACACTAACAACTTGACTGCACAACTAAAAGCTCTAGAACAAAAAGAAGCAAATACACCCAGGAGGAGTAGAAGGCAGGAAATAATCAAACACAGGGCTGAAATCAACCAAATAGAAACAGAAAGAACAATACAAAATATCAATAAAACCGGGAGCTGGTTCTTTGAGAAAATCAACAAGATAGATAAACCGTTAGCCAGATTAACCAGAGGGCACAGAGACAGTATCCAAATTAATAAAATCAGAACTGAAAAGGGAGACATAACAACAGAAACTGAAGAAATTCAAAAAATCATCAGATCCTACTACAAAGGCCTATACTCAACAAAACTGGAAAACCTGGATGAAATGGACAATTTCCTAGACAGATACCAGGTACCAAAGTTAAACCAGGAGCAGATAAACCATCTAAATAGTCCCATAACCCCTCAGGAAATAGCAGCAGTCATTAAAAGTCTCCCCACTAAAAAAAGCCCAGGACCAGATAGTTTTAGTGCTGAATTCTATCAGACCTCCAAGGAAGATCTAATACCAATTCTCTTCAAACTATTCCACAAAATAGAGACAGAAGGAACACTACCCAATTCGTTCTATGAAGCTACAATTACACTCATACTCAAACCCCACAAGGACCCGACAAAGAAAGAGAACTTCAGACCAATCTCCCTTATGAACATCGATGCAAAAATACTCAATAAAATTCTAGCAAACCGAATCCAAGAACACATCAAAACAATCATCCATCATGATCAAGTAGGTTTTATCCCAGGAATGCAGGGATGGTTCAATATTCGGAAATCCATCAATGTAATCCACTATATAAACAAACTCAAAGAAAAAAACCACATGATCATCTCACTAGATGCTGAGAAAGCATTTGACAAAATTCAACATCCCTTCATGATAAAAGTCTTGGAAAGATCAGGAATTCAAGGCCCCTACCTAAACATAGTAAAAGCAATTTACAGCAAACCAGTAGCCAACATCAAGCTAAATGGAGAGAAACTTGAAGCAATCCCACTAAGATCAGGGACTAGACAAGGCTGCCCACTCTCCCCCTACCTATTCAACATAGTACTGGAAGTCCTAGCCAGAGCAATTAGACAACAAAAAGAAGTCAAAGGGATACAAATAGGAAAGGAAGAAGTCAAAATATCGCTATTTGCAGATGATATGATAGTATACTTAAGTGACCCCCAAACTTCCACCAGAGAACTCCTAAACCTGATAAACAACTTCAGCAAAGTGGCTGGTTATAAAATCAACTCAAACAAATCAGTAGCCTTCCTCTACATGAAAGATAAACAGACTGAAAAAGAAATTAGAGAAATGACACCTTTCACAATAGTTGCAAATAATATAAAATACCTTGGTGTGAATCTAACCAAGCAAGTGAAAGACCTGTATGACAAGAACTTCAAGTCTCTGAAGAAAGAAATTGAAGAAGATCTCAGAAGATGGAAAGATCTCCCATGCTCATGGATTGGCAGGATTAATATAATAAAAATGGCCATCTTGCCAAAAGCAATCTACAGATTCAATGCAATCCCCATTAAAATCCCAACTCAATTCTTCACAGAGTTAGAAAAGGAAATTCTCAAATTCATATGGAATAACAAAAAACCCAGGATAGCGAAAACTATTCTCAACAATAAAAGAACTTCGGGAGGAATCACCATCCCTGACCTCAAGCTGTACTACAGAGCAATAGTGATAAAAACTACCTGGTATTGGTACAGAGACAGGCAGGAAGATCAATGGAATAGAACTGAAGACCCAGAAATGAACCCACACTCCTATGGTCACTTGATCTTTGACAAAGGAGCTAAAACTGTCCAGTGGAAAAAGGACAGCATTTTCAACAAATGGTGCTGGTTCAACTGGAGGACAACATGTAGAAGAATGAAAATTGATCCATTCTTATCCCCTTGTACAAAGCTCAAGTCTAAGTGGATAAAGGACCTCCACATAAAACCAGATACACTGAAACTAATAGAAGAGAAGGTGGGGAAGAGCCTCGAATACTTGAGCACAGGGGAAAAGTTCCTGAACAGATCTCCAATGGCATATGCTCTAAGATCAAGAATTGACAAATGGGACTTCATAAAATTGCAAAGTTTCTGTAAGGCAAAGGACACTGTCAATAGGACAAAACGACAACCAACAAATTGGGAAAAGATCTTTACCAATCCTTCATCTGATAGAGGGCTAATATCCAATATATACAAAGAACTCAAGAAATTAGACTCCAGACAACCAAATTACCCTATTAAAAAATGGGGTATAGAGCTTAACAAAGAATTTCCAACGGAAGAAACTCGAATGGCCGAGAAGCACCTAAAGAAATGTTCAGCATCCTTAGTCGTCAGGGAAATGCAAATCAAAACAACCCTGAGATTCCATCTCACACCAGTCAGAATGGCTAAGATCAAAAACTCAGGTGATAGTAGATGCTGGCGAGGGTGTGGAGAAAGAGGAACACTCCTCCATTGTTGGTGGGACTGCAAGATGGTGCAACCACTTTGGAAATCAGTCTGGCGGTTCCTCAGAAAATTGGACATAGCATTACCTGAGGATCCAGCTATACCACTCCTAGGCATATACCCAGAAGATCCTCGAACATATAACAAGGACATATGCTCAACTATGTTCATAGCAGCCTTGTTTATAATAGCCAGGAGCTGGAAAGAACCCAGATGTCCTTCAACTGAGGAATGGATTCAAAAAATGTGGTATATTTACACAATGGAGTATTACTCAGCTATTAAAAACAATAAATTCGAGAGGTTCCTAGGTAAATGGATGGAACCAGAAATTATCATCCTGAGTGAGGTAAGCCAATCACAAAAGAAAACACATGGTATTCACTCACTGATTATTGGATATTAGCCCAGAACCTTGAAATGCCCAAGATGCAACTCACAGGCCACATGAAGCCCATAAAGAAGGGAGACCAAGTGGGGGTGATTCGGTCCTTCTTAGAAGGAGCAACAAAATACTCAAGGGAGCAAATATGGAGACAAAGTGAGGGACAGAAACTGAAGGAGGGGCCGTCTCAAGACCACTCCACCTGAGTATCTATCCCATGTGCAATCACCAAAGGTAGATGCTGATGTGGAAGTCAGGAAGTGCATGCTGATAATAGCCTGATATGAATATCTCCTCAGAGGTCTTCAAGAGTCTGACATACTCAGAGGCAGATGCTCACAACTAGCCATTGAACTGATCATAGGGTTCTCAATAGAGGAGTTAGAGTGAAGACTGAAGGAGAGTTGAAAGGATTTGCGGCACCATGAGGAGAGCAACAATACCAACCAACCACAGCTCCCAGGGTCTAAACCACCAGCTTGCGAGCACTTATTGAGGGATCCAGCACTTCAGTTGAATATGTAAGAGTGGAGGGCCCTGCTGGGCATAGGTGGAAGAAGAGAACCTTGACCGCATGAAGGCTGGATGCCCCAGGGGGTGGGAATTTTGAGGGTGGGGAGGTGGGAGTGGGGGGGGTAGATAGAGGTTACATCCACAGAGAAGAGGAGGGGTGAGGGGATTGGGGGTTCCTGGGTGGGTGGGGGATGGGGTAAGGGGACAACATAGGAAATGTAAATAAAACATCCAATAAAAAAAATATAGCAAATTATGTATATAAAAACATATGTATGGATATAGTATGGAAATGAACAAAGGTTATAGAGCAATTGCCTCAGTGGTGCTGAGGGTCAAAAGACTATTGAGTGTACTAACCTAACATTACAGAGCAACAGGTATACCCTCTGTAGTTTCCTGAGGTATGCTGTCTGACCTTAGCAGCTACAATAATTATTTAAAACTTTCTAGTATGTATATGTGGTTTTTTTAACTAAAAAAGTAAAAATTGGGCTGGAGAGATGGCTCAGCTGTTAAAGGCTAGGCTCACAACCAAAAATGAAAAAAGTAAAAATTATTTTATAGTCAAAATTCCCTATTTGTGGGCTAGTGAGATGGCTCAGCAGTTAAGGGCACTGACTGCTCTTCAGGAGGTCATGAGTTCAAATCCCAGCAACCACATGGTGGCTCACAATCATCTGTAATGAGATCTGATGCCCTCATATGGGTGTCTGAAGACAGCTACAGAGTACTTAGGGCCAGAATGACCAGGGCCCGGAGTGAGGGGGTGGGGTGTCAGAGAGAATGGGAGAAGGGAAGGGGGAAAATTTCCTATTTGGGCTTCAGGCTTACCTCAGGCACACACAGTTGTGTGTAGTCCCCTGACCTCTATCATCTGGCCCATGGCTCTCCCTATTGTTCCAAAGAGGCCTGCAGAGGCCCCAAGAACACCCACCTTAGGCTCCTCCCCAAGCAATCCCCTACCAGTCAGGTCCACCTGAGGCACAGCCAGCAGAGTGATCCCCTGACCTCCATCATCTGGCCTACATCTCATCCTGCTATCCTGAGGAGCCTTTGGGGACCTCAGGAGCATCCAGCTTAGACCTGTCTACAGCTAGCTAATCTCCTACCTGCCAGGTCCACTTGGGGCACAGCCAACAGCGGTGAACAATGTCCTGCTACCTGAGATCCACTCTCAGGCTCTCCCTGACTCCCCAAGGAGTCCTTCAGGCATCAGGTACATCCAGCCAACACCAGGGACAACCATATGGCTAAAAGACCATGTAAGAACACAATCAACACGAGCCAGGGCAATGTGGCATCACCGGAGCCCAGCTCTCCTGCTTCAGGAAATCCTTGATAGTCTAACACTGCTAAGGCATAAGAAGATGACCTTAGATCCAATATTATAAAGATGATAGAAACCTTCAAAGAGGAATGAATAAATCCCTTAAAGAAATATAGGAAAGTACAATCAATCACATGAAGGAAATGAATAAAACTGTCCAAGAACTGAAAATGGAAATAGAAGCAATAAAGAATACACAAATTGAAGGAATCTTGGAGATGGAAAACCCAAGGAAGAGAACTATAGACACATGTGTCACCAACAGAATGTATCACCAACAGAATACAAGAGATGGAAGAGAGAATCTCAGCTATAGAAGATATGATTGAAGAAATCAGTAAGGTCACAGAAAATGCTAAATCTAAAAAGTCCATGACACATCCAAAAGATCTGGGACGCATAAAAAGACCAAATATAAGAATAATAGAAATAGAAAGAGAAGATTCCCAGCTACAAAGCCCAGAGAATATTTTCAACAAAATCATAGAAGAAAATTTCCCCAACCTAAACAAAGAGATGCCTATAAACATTCAGGAAGCTTACAGAATGCCAAATAGATTGGACCAGAAAAGAAAATCCTCCCACAACATAATAATCAAAATAGTAAGTGTACAGAACAAAGATTATTAAAAGCTGCTAGGGGGAAAAGCCAAGTAACTTATAAAGGCAGACCTATTAGAATGACACGGACTTCTCAACAGAGACTCTAAAACCCAGAAGGTCCTGGGTAGATATCTTGCAAACTCTAAGAGACCACAGATGTCAGCCAGCAAATCTTGAAGTCACCTGAATGAAAAAAACAAGATATTCAATGACAAAACCAAAATTAAACAATATCATTCCACAAATCCAGCTCTACAGAAGATACTAGAAGGAAAATTCAAACCCAAGGTGGCTAACTACGCCCAAGAAAACACAGGAAATAAGTAAATAACCCCACACCAGCAAATCAAAGGAAGGGAAGCACACACACTCGAACACCACCAACATCAGATAATAGGAATTAACAATTATTGGTTATTGATGTCTCTCAACAACAACGGACTCAATTCCTCAATCAAAAGACACAGGCTAAGCGAATGGTTGTGAAAACAGTATCCTTCACTCTCCTCCATACAAGAAACATACCTCAGGAACAACAACAGCACAGTACCCCAGAATAAAGGGTGAGAAAAATGTTTTCCAAGCAAATGGACCCAAGAAGCAAGCTGGAGTAGCTATTCTGTTCTCATATATAATAAAATAGACTTCAACCAAATTTAATCAAAAGAGATGGGGAAGGATACTTCATGCTCATCAAAGTGATGATGATGTCTCAATTCTGAACATCTGTGCCCCAAATGCAAGGGTACCCATATTCATAAAAGAAGCATTACTAAAGCTTAAATCACACATTAAACCCACACATTAATAGTGGAAGACTTCATCACCACACTCTCACCAGTGGACAGGTCATTGAGACAGAAACTAAACAGAAATAACAAAATTTGTTGTGGTCAATATTATTTGAGGGTTTTTACCCCACCTTAGATCATTTAGTTCCCAAATAAAAGACACAAAACCTTTATATTTATAATAAGCCTTTATATTTATAATAATGCTATAGCATTAGAGCTGGGCAGATAGCAACCTTCTATGCTATTTTGTCTAGTTCTCTGTTAATAATCCTGAGATATCACTTACCATGTTCTGCCTGGGCTACTCCTACACCAACTGGCCAGCCCACATGGCCAGGCAGCCATGATCCACCTACTGTATGGTGCCTTCCTTCTTATTCTCTGTCTCTCTCCCATCATGGTTTCTGCCTGAGACCCCAAGCCCAGGAACCAAAGTTTTGCCTATATCTTCTCTGCCCAGCTACAGGCTGTAAGCATCTTTATTGACCAATTACAGATAACTGGGGGAAGGGCAAGTTTATACAACAAAAGCTGGTATATGTGAAGACCTGTTCATCTAGACCAACCAGATCTTGGGGTACAGAATTTAACATCTGAATACAAGGATCATCAGACCAACCCAGTACAGAAACTAAGAAATGTTATAAATCAAATGGACCTAACATATATCGATAAAACATATCAAACACAAAAGAATATACCTTCTCAGAACTGCACAAAATCTTCTCCAAAACTGACCAGTGGGGAACTACCTTGAACACAATGGCACAGGGGACAAATTCCAGAACAAAACACCAGTAGCTCAGGCACTAAGATCAACAATTAATAAATGGGACCTCATGAAACTGAAAAGCTTCTGTAAAGCAAAGGATACCATCAATAGGACAAAATGGCAGCTTACAGAATGGGAAAAGTTATTCACCAACCCTACATCCAACAGAGGACTAATATCCAAAATATATAAACACAGGGAATTAGACACCAACAAACCAAATAACTCAATTTTAAAATGGGGTACAGAACTAAACAGAATAATCAACAGAGGAACCTCTAATGGCCGAAAAGCACTTAAAGAAATGTTCAGCATCGTTAGTTATCAGAGAAATGCAAATCAAAATGATTCTGAGATTCCATCTTACATCCATCAGAATGGCTAAGGTCAAAAACTCAAGTGACAGCACATGCTGGCCAGGGTGTGGGGCAAGGGGAACACTCCTCCATTGCTGGTGGGAGTACAAACAAGTACTACCACTTTGAAAATAAATTTGGCGGTTTCTCAGAAAGTTGTAAATAGTTCTACCACAAGATTCAACTATACCACTCCTGGGCATATACCCAAAAGATGCCCCACTATACCACAGGGACACTTGCTCAATTATGTTCATAGCAGCTTTATTCATAATAGCCAGAAACTAGAAACCACCTAGATGCCCCTCAACTGAGAAATGGATGAAAAAAAAAGTGATTATTTACACAATGGAATACTATTCAGCTATTAAAAACAAAGACATCATGAAATTTTCAGGCAAACGGGTGGAGCTAGAAAATGTCATCCTGAGTGAACTAACCCAGACCCAGAAAGACACGTGTGGTATATACTCACTTATAAGTAGATATTAGCCACAAAGTAAAGGACATCCATGCTACAATCCTCAGATCCAAAGAAACTATGTAATAAGGTGGGCCCAAGGAGGATGCTTGAATCTCACTCAGAAATAGAATGAAATAGACATTGGAGGTGGATGGAGAGGGAACTGGGTAGGAGAGGGAGTGAGGATAGGGACGGAGATCAGGTGTGGGGAGAGGGGGGTGGGGAATTGGTGGGATGGCATGCTAGCAACTTGTAACTGGAATCCAGCATTTCATTCTACGTTTAATATGGAAGCTCACATTTTTTTTTTAAAGGTGTCAGAAGTTTGTTTGACTGGTTGGCTGAAGCATTTGTCAAAAGATGACGCACTGAAAAGGAGCCAGAGAGGCCTGAGAGTCCTCGAGTTAGGGTTGATGAAAAAAGTCCTCGCCTTAGGTTGATGTAGAAAGTTAAGGCTCACGGAAATCACCATGCTACAATGCAGTAGGATCTCTGTGTAAACCTCCACAGTGGGAAGGCCCACAAAGCATGCTCTTCACTAATCCTAGAAGAGAGGCAGAAGCGCAGTTGAAGAAACAAATAACCTATGCATACCGAAGATGAGTCAAATCAGCAGCTTGGTCTGGTTAGGAGGTGGGTGCAGGGACTTGGAAAGGGTCCATTTATGCCACACCTGGAGATTTTGGCACCAGATGTATAAACTGACCACATGACATGCTCCATGATAAGGTTAAGGGGAAGGTTTTTATTGTAGATAGGAGAGAAAGAACAGCCAGAGGCATCTGGAATGGTCCAGAGCAGAGAAAGAAAACAGTGGCTGAACATGGTCATGAGAGAAGCAGAGTAGACAGGGTGGGGGTGGGAGGAGAGGAAGACAAAGAAAGCAGGGGGTAAGGGGGTCGGGGTGAGACAGAGAAGGGGGAGAGGGAGAGGGGAAAGAAAGGAGGAGAGGAGAGGACAGGAAAAGAAAGGAGAGGAGAGGGGAAGGGGAGGGGAGGCAAAGTATCAGGGTTATAAGGAGAACGTGAAGATGGGGTGGAGGTGTTTATGAGCTGGAGAAGTTTAGGGAAGGATGTAAGGAGCTGAGGATGGACTCTGAAACGTTAAACAGGTATTTATGAATCTGATGGATTCCAGCAAGCGCTTTGGTATGTTACCACAGATAGCCATTTGTCCCTTTTGCCTATGATACTGGAAACGGCTCTGAAACGTTAAACAGGTATTTATGAATCTGATGGATTCCAGCAAGCGCTTTGGTATGTTACCACAGATAGCCATTTGTCCCTTTTGCCTATGATACTGGAAACGGCTCCTTTTGATAGAAGGAAACCAGTATCACAAGCTTCTGAGGAGCTAGCTTTTGTCTAGCCATCAGAATTTGGAGAAAGGGAGTTTCCTTTGGACCTGACACACACCACCATGTCCTGTGATTAAAGTCAATGGGAAACTACAACCTCATGCTGGCAGGATGGCAAAGGGCACAGGCCCTTTAAGAACAGAGGCACAGGTTACTCTTTCAGGAAAAGAGCTAAGACTTCCTGAGGTGATTGCCAAGGGTGGAAGAAATACATAATAAGTAGAAGAGGAAGTTAGTTATAAATAACAGTTAAGACCACTGATCAGTTGCAGAAATGAGGATTGGCATGAGAGTTTCTGACACATGTTGTTAAGAATGGGCTTATATCGTTCCTTGTGTTCTCTTTCCTAGACTGATCATGTAACATCCATTGAGAGGATATCAGTGAGACTGAGGAGATACCTAAGTGGTTAAGAGCACTGGGGGTTCTCCCAGAGGTCCCAAGCTCAATTCCTAGTAATCACTTGGTGGCTTATAACAATCTGTAATGGGATCTGATGACATCTCATGGTGTGTCTGAAGACAGTGACAGTCTGAAGATGAGCTACAGTGTATAACATATACATAAAAATTTTTTTTAAAAAAGGTATCATTGGTTAGCATATTTGAGATACTAAAAGAATGTCTCTCAAGGGAAATTGCCACCTATTTTAAATCCATAATGTGCTTGGATTTGTATGAGGGATAGTTATATCATGTTTGTCATAATTATGACTAAACATATCTGTTTGCAATTATGCATGGGATAGTTCTACCATGTTAGGTGTAATTATACCCAGTTATTGTTTTCATTTGTAAGTTAAGCATGACATACGGAAATATGACTGTGTCAAGTGGACAAGGTTTGGGCTTGGGATAGCTATTCTTTGTTATCAGTTTGACTATATCTGTAATTAAAACATAAAACTGAGTAGGCACACCTGTGGGAGATTTTTTTCTTAATTAAAAAAAATTGTAGTGTGAAGACTCACTTCTAATCTAAATCTTTGAGGTAGGAAGATCCATCTTTAATCCAGATCGCTGAGGTGGGAAGAGCTATCTTTACTCTGGACCACGCCTTCTGCTGGCACACAATACAAAGGACATGAAAGAAGGGAACTTGCTCTCTTTGTCTGCTTGTTCTTGCTCTCACTAGCAAGTTCACACCCCTTCACTGGCATTACAGCCTATATTCATTCATTCATTCATTCATTCATTCATTCATTCCTCCATCCATTCATTCATAACTTCTGTTCCTCTAGAGAGCCCTCTAATACAAGGCTACATCTCAGATCATTAAGACATTTTACCTCAACTATAGTTTTTAATCCTTTGAGAAACTTAACTTGCAGGAGCATGAATATGAGGCACTCCCTACAGTGAATTCCAGGTTCACAAGCCTGTTCTAGCCTCATGCCTGGACTTGGGCAGAACCTGTGATTTACTTCAAGCCAGCCAGAGAGGGTAACTGCATCAAGAAGCCGTTCCTGTGTGTAAGTACATCACATGCCACACAGCTCCAGGTGGGAGGGATATGCTGACTAAGGAAGGGGACTTTAAGGGGAGCCCTAGGACCTGGAGAAATGTCAACAAACACAAAGAACTCACCAGGTGACAGCCAGTAGGAAGCAGGAGCTTCAGTCAGCAATAACATTGCCAACAAGCAGGCATCCCTGGAAGATATGTCCAAGCTCCAGCGAAGAGCACAGTCCTCCCTGTCGTGACCCTCAGCATGCACAGTCAAGTCATGCTCAACTGTCTATGAGGTAAATAGATCTTGATTTGTCCGAGATAAACTTGGCCATTGGTTACTGTGTACGAGAAGATGCTTTCCTAAGAATAAGTGTTTCTACCTGAGTTCAATTGTTTCCCTTCCAGTACAGAAATACATTTCACACTACAGCTATCTTCCCATTTGGCCATTTGCATTTTGGTTTGGGGAATTTCTATTGTGGATTTTTAAGTTCTATGTCAAGGTTTGTTTCTGTTGTTGTTGTTGTTGTTTTGGTTTGTTTGTTGGTTGGTTGGTTTTACACAGACAGGGTTTCTCTGTGTAATACACCTGTCTATCCTGGAACTCAATTTGTAGACCAGGCTGGCCTGAACTCAGAGTTCTGCCTCTGCCTCCCAAGAGCTGGGATAAAAGGTATGCGCCACCACCACCCAGCTCAATGCCAGGTTCTTATCACCATGCCTCCCTGGAGGCTTATTTATTTGGCTCTGACTACAGCAGCCTGCAATTTCTATCAGCAGAGGACCTACCCGCCAGCAGTTTCTTTGTTCACAGTTCATCAGCGCCATTCACTCACTTTCTTTTTTTAAAAAAAAAATACAACTTTTACTCTCAGGTAAATAGACTTAAGTTTCTAGTGAATTTGTGCCCAACGTTGGGCGCCACTTTGTTGAAGTAATTATTTAAAACGGCCACTAGTCAAGCCAACTATCTAAGCAGCAGCGTAGAATCTAAGCTCTGCCTAGCTCAGCCACCATGTTCTGCAGCCATAGGCCACGTGCGCCACAGCTAGAAACGGCCCACCAGAAACACCAGCCCTGCCACCCACGAGATGCCAGCATGGGAGATGGCTCTGCCAATCTGCCACGCTGTATCCGAAAGACTGGGCATTGCCCAGACCATCCCACCGTCCATACAGGCCCAGTAGGAAAAGAAGACTCTAATGCTTAAATATTAATCAAAGGCTTTATATGTTTGGTAAAGCTCAATAACAATATGCCCATACAATTAGAGTTGTTTTTCAATTAGCTAACCTAAATATGAGTTGTTACCCGCGACTGCTCTCCATACCTGTGTGGCTCTTCATCCTCCTACATCCCTGCCCTCTCTAGCTCCTCCTCTTCCTTTTCCTCTTCCTCTCCTTACTCCTCCCACCTTAGCTCCTCCTACACCTCCCTTCTTGATGACATCCTCTGCCCTGTAAAATAGGTGTTAAGGTAGAATGTGCATTCAAAAAAATAACCGCTGCTTGCCTAATGCCATTCTTTAAAGCAGGACAAAGCTCATTCCCAATCTCTATTGAGAGCAACACAATAGAGGAGGAGCTACAATCTCTACTGCCAGCTTGTTCACTCAGCCCCTCCAGTGTTGTGTTAGTAACCTGAAGCAGGGTGGCGTGGGCATATGGGAAACCAATGAGCGGTACTCAAGAAACATTTTGTATGGCTACAGAGATGGCTCAGCAGTTAAGAACACTGGCTGCTCTTTCAGAAGACCTGGTTTCAATTCCCAGCAACCTCATGGTAGTTGGCAACCTCTGTAACTTGAGTTACAGAGAAGCTAACCCCTTTCCTGACCTCTCCTGGAACCAGGCACCCATGTGGTATACTTACACAGATGCCACAAAACAGTCAACAGTCACACATAGAAAAAAAAATGTAATCTTTTTTATTTTTATTAGGAAAGTAAGCATCTTTTTTTTTTTTTAAAGAAAAACAAATTCTTAAAATTTGGTAAGAGGTTTCAAACATATTTTAGTCATGTAGCAATTCATTGTCACTCAGCATAAAACTTGGGGAAAGGTACACAACATTTACCAAAGGCTGGCCCAGACTACATTTACCAAAGGCTAGCCCAGACTACAGTCACCAAAGGCTGGCCTAGACTAGCTCTGTCACACTCGTGAAGTTACACTCCTCATCCCTGACTCCTCGGCCATCCCACCACTGTCTTTCCATCTTAATTTGGTTTCCAGTTACTTCAAACTCAGGGAGTGGTCCTGGAGGGGACATGGGTTCTCTGGTCACCACAAACAGATGGGAGCTCATCTGTAAACCAAACTTGTAGCCTGGTTTACATAATATATGTAATATCCCAACCCAGTGAGGGTCAAATCCTACACCGGCAAGCCGCAGCCCCAGCCTCTGTTAATGAGGCAGGCTGTGGGCATTGGAGGACCCGTCCATACCGCTGCAGCTTACACAGTAACCTTAAAACAGCTTCTATAATTAAAACCTAAGAGCTGGAAGTTAGTTCCAAGGTAGAACACTTAACTAGCAAGTGCAAGGCCCTGTGGTAAGTCAACAGCACTGGACAAAAGTAAAAGCTAAGAAAATAATAGAAAATTAATGTGTCCCCAGATGCTCTCTGAATGACACAGACAGCAGCATATAAAAATAACCTCCTTTTAAACTGTCAGCAAAAGTACTATAATCTCTGAAATGTGATGAACCATTTTACCACTGAACATGAGAGTGACTGGGAAAATGTTTCTGGCTTTTTTAATATGTGGGAAACAAGAATAGAATTTACTAGAATACTAAATGACGACCCTCGAGTGTAAGGGAAAGGGAGTGTTGTAGATCAATGAACATGGCAGTGCTACTAAATACCACGCCTGCCAAACTTCAGGATTGCACAAGCTCCAGCACGTTCACAGGGCTACCCGTCAGTTTCGGTTTACGTATTTGAAACAAATGGGCTATTTTAGCAAAAATATTATACAACTTTAAAACTTACACGTTTCACCATGCATGGTAGCACATGCCTCTATTTACAAAACTCAGGAGGCAGAAGCAGAACGGTGAGTTAGAGGCCAACCTGCCCTACTTAGTAAATTCCAGGCCAGCCTGGACTATAAAGTAAGACTCAAGAAACAAAACAAACACAAATCCTAAAATTTAAAAATAATCTCATTTGCATTTCTAGAATCACAGGAGATCAAACATAAATCCGTTTTTTGTCAGAGCTGAACATGAAGTGAGGGAGGAAGCTAGATCCCTAGAAAGCATAGCCTATGTGTATACTCACAGGAATACATAGTCAGCAGTATTTTTCAGTTCAACCCTACACAGAGGGTAAAAGGAAACTGTCCTTCCATCTCCAAAGATGCTTTGTGACAACCCACTCATCAGGGTGTGGACGCACACTCACTGCTCCACAATCAGCCCGTTCTCCAGAGCCTTGACCCTGCACACCACCCAGATCTTCACTTCTCAATGCCTTCTGTAAGGCAGAGACAACAGAACAGTCTCCTAATGAGAGCCCAGCGCACAAGAACGAACGGTAGTCTACAGAAGACTGAGAGCTCTAAACACTCCAATCATTTCAAACCTGCCTGTAAACAGACACAAATTTCAAGTGCCAAAGCATACTGAAAGCCAGCCAGAGCTCTGCTCTGAGGTGGTGTCCTCAGGAGCGGCGGTCACGCAGTAAGTCATTCGGTAATTCGTCACCTGAGTGTTATTCTCCTTTGTCCTGGTGATTCACAGGAGAACTGTGGCTGCTGGCTGACAAGGGCTCAACACTTAGTGCATCTGGAAGGCCCTGACAGGAGCCCTCAGCTGTGGGCTCTACCAGATCTCTAGATGTCTCCCTTGCAAACTCCGGTACTGGATCACTCATTTCGACCACTTCAAAATCCATCTCATTCCACTTCTCTGCATCCTCCTCCTCATTCTCTTCCTCGAAGTCATGTTGCTCAGAACTGGAGAGCAAAGCTTTCTGGTCCTCG
The DNA here is from genome assembly GCF_004785775.1 of Grammomys surdaster. Lineage (NCBI taxonomy): Eukaryota > Metazoa > Chordata > Mammalia > Rodentia > Muridae > Grammomys > Grammomys surdaster. Next base: position 4,089,537 of record NW_021604635.1, on the reverse strand, counting down.
CTCTTCCTTCTTCCTTTGCGCTGGCGTTGCAGGGGTAAAGTGGCTAATTTATACATCACAGGAAATAAAACAGCCGTGAATATGGCTGAGCCCAGACCCGTGTAGAGAACCACTGGGAGATCCGGGTAGTGTCCCTGAAGAATCCCGATGACCGCAGGAATGGCCATTTCTCCCAGGGCAGCGCCAATTACAAAGAATGCTGCAGATTTCCCAGTTAAGGTGGTGTACTGCTCAATCCAGGAGATGCCGCTGGGAAACGTGGCTGCCATTGAAGCTCCATACACAGATGTCGCGATCCAGAGACAGAGAGGGTTTTTATCAAAAAGGACCAGAAATAAAGACGAGGCCAGGCTGCCAATGTTACACAACACAATCATGGTTCCAGGCTGTAAGAATGTCGCAAAGAAGATGGCCAGGCCCCTGCAGGCTGCAAAGGTCCCCCAGAAGATGGAGTTCAAGCCAGCTGCCTCGCTCTCTTCCATGCCAACATGGGTGGTGGCAAAGGAGAATACAAAAGAGCCGTAGGTCACCTCGGCTCCCACATAGAAGAAGAAGAAGAGGAAGAGGAGAGAGAGCAGGGCCCTGTGATATTTAGCCCTTCGAGCTCCCTGAGCAGATGCTGTGGATTTTTCCTGCCTTGAATGTTTCTTACAAAACAGACCAAACAGGAAGACAGAAACTACTAAGACATAGGTGCCAATAGAAGCATATGTCCACAGCAGATTCATGTCATCGGGTACCGCGAACACAGAGTCTGAGGGGGCTTTGGAGGATCGGTTCAGCATTAGAGAGTTAAAGTCGGACTCGGTGTGGTTCTGAGCAGATGCTGTGGTACCCCAGGTCAATTTAGCCAGCAGGGGAGCCAGAAAGGCACCCAAGGCGAAACTGAAGTGCAAGGCCTGCATATGTGGGGCTCCTTTGTCCCCCCAAAGATCCAAGATGAGGACGTTCCCACCTACCAACAAAGGAAATTATTTGAATTAACAATCATTTAGTAAGAACACTACACTGCTATTTAAGAATAAAAAGGAAGCTAACACTACCTAGAACCAATGTGGAAACAGAAGGTTGCATTTAAGGCACTCTGACCCACCACCACGAGCAGACTGTGCATCAAGGCATCACCTCCTAACATACAGAATCTATAGGCTGCTAAACCACTGCCCACTAGAGCCAGGCACATTAGCAATGGCTTTTCATAAAATATGCCAACACAACACTGGGGGACATACTGATATAACACACCTATCTGCTTACAAGGGAAAGAGAGAGAAAGAGAGGTGGATTTTAGCATCAGATAGTGGCCAATCATCAAAGCTTTGTATTTTTGCACCTAGTTGTAACTGTCACGGAAGTCAACACCCAAGGTCCTGATGTACATTACAGCACCAAGCATAGCTGTCAGATTCTGCACCGTCCTGATGAAGACCCTGTGAGGTGACAGCCATTCTTTGGCTCTCATTACTTCCAGATAAACACGCATTTCCACTCTGTAACTTCACAACCAAACAAAGGCTACCGTGTCAAGTATTTCCACACTCTGCCAAATGACATGAGAGGAGGAAAGGGATGGAACACTGAGGTTGGAGGTGAGCAAATGCCACACTACTTCCTGAAGAGGCTCTGCTGGTGGCAAACAGGGACTTCCCAGACAAGGCTTCACTGAGCTCAGTACTCGGCTGGACACTGTCTTCGTCTGCAGCCCACTATGACTCTATACTTGTTCTGTGTTCCCAATCATTATGGCTTCTTACAGGAAGACGGCCAGATTCTATCCTAAAAGGAAAGCCTGCTGCTTGTCTGTCCAGGGAAAGAACATCCTTCATATTCGGATATTCTAAATCTCCTCTTGCTTGTGGAGAAACGTACTTTGTTTACTTCACAGGCAAACACTGGGAAATGGATGTTCTGATTGACAAGGAGTGGTGGCTAGGAGAGTGGCCTGACTAGGTGCCGTGGTCCCAGTCTGACGTTTCTGTGATAGTGTGATGTCATCAGCTGCCCTTTCCCTAACAGTAGTGTCCCGAACAGCACAGGTGACAATAAACAATTCACTAACCTGTATCCAGAATGCCCATTGAAATCCCGAAGACAGACATCATGACAATCAGTAAGGCTGCTGTCTTGCAGAATGGCATGAGATAAAGACCCACTGTGGTAGCAGAAAGGGACACTCCTGAAAAGAAACAGTAAGAACTCAGCTAAAATACAGCTCTGCTCTGGTAACACAGTATTTACTTAATCATCGGCAACAAAATACTCTTGTTTCCATAGAAGTTTTAATACATCAGTTGATTTGCCTTTAATCTTGCCAATGTATTGAAAATGGCATGCTAACAGCTCTGCCCTCTTTTCCAGGGTCAGGATCCAAGGTGATAGTCTGTGCTCAGCTCTGACAAGGGCAACAGGACAGAAGTGCACCCTCTATCACTTCCCTACCATCCCCTGTCCCTTCATCTCCCAGCCCAAGTCCACAGAGCCTGGCCAGGTTCCAGGAACTCATTCTGAGCCCTGTGGCCCAGAAGCCCCGCCCCATCCCATAAGCAGAGCTTCATGGTCAGCCAGCACATGTGCCTGGAGAGGAGTCTAACTCCACGTGGCTCAGGGTTGCCAACACTTACACCCAGGGGCCCATTGAGTTCCCAGGGGGATCAGTACAGACTCCCGCCAGCCCCCAGAGTGGCTGCCAGCACACTGCCCATCCCAGGAATCAGCCATCTCCCATAGTTAGAGCTGACTCGTACATTTGTTGACAGAAACAACGAAGTAAAGAGCAGTGTTTACTCACCCAAAAGTAAAAAATGATTCATACAGCCAAAAAGGACTCCTCCAATCATAGAGCCACAGAGATATCCTGAGGCGCGGCCCACAAAAATCAGAGACAGGCTGCTGATGTTCCTGTTCACGTTCCTTGCCAAGTCTGGAAAGGTGGGCCCCAGGATAGCAACACTCAGTCCCTACAGTCAAAAACAAGACAGCTTTTTACCATTTTTACCATCGCTGGAATGCTGACCAAGAAGTAGCTTTCCCACAGTAATAAAATCACAGGCGGGAGAGGACAGTCTACTATAAGGGGCTGGAGAACTAAGAAAAGACGTACATTGTCAGCAGTAAAGCACAGACTCCCCAGTGGCCTTCTAGTCAGAACCGTTGATACTTTTTAAAAGGTTTTGTTTTGTTTGGAGACTCAAACTTGCTCTGTAGCTCAAGACTGCCTCTGCCTGCCTGCCTGCCTCCGCCTCCCACATGCTGGTACTACCAGTGTGTCTCAGCACACACAACTTATAAAACTATTTTAAACTTTTTAACTGTTTAGCATTAAACAACACCTTAAAAGAGCATTCCATAGTAATAATTAATACGTAACAAGCTTGGAGCTGGGGAGATGGCTCAGTGAAGCACTTGCTGCCTGGAAGTGAGGACCTGAGTCTGGGTCCCCACCAGTCACACAGAAAGGACAGCATCTTAGTTAGGGACTGTCTTGCTACAGTCAAACACCAGGAAAGGCAGCAAGTTAGGGAGGAAAAGGTTTTTCTGACTTACACCTCCACATCAGTCCATCTCTGAAGGAAGTCAGAATAGGACAGGAGACAGGAGCTAAGGACCATGCTTACTGGTGCTGCTTACTGGCTTGCTCCTCACAGCTTGCTCAGCCTGCTTTCTTATAGAACCTAGGACCAACAGCCCAGGGATGGCTCCACCCACAATGGGCTGGGCCATCCCCCATCTATCAGTAATTAAGAAAATGCCTTACAGACAGATCTTGCAGAGGGATTTTCTCAAGTGAGGCTCCCTCCTTTCAATGACTTTAGCATCTCTCAGGTTGACATAAAACTAGCCAGGGCAAGTGACCCCCCATCAAACTGATACACAAACATATCACTGTCAAGCTACCACCCTCCCTGTCTTGTTCATTCGCAGGATCCCACATTAACATCAGCAACACAATATAAAACATTTCACAAACTTTAAAGGTTCCAATCTTTACAATTTCAAACACTTTAAAATCCAGTCTCTCAACTGTGGACTCCTGTAAAATAACAATACTTTTTTACTTCAAGAGGGAAAACCCAGGGCACAGTTACAATCTTAAGAAAAGTAAAACCAAACTCTAAAAGTGTAAATAATTCAATGTCCAACTGTCTGGGTTTCACTCACAATCTTCTGGGCTCCTCCAAAGGGCTTGGGTCACTTTTCTGGTGCTGCCCTCTGTAGCACACAGATTGTCTTTTAGGCTCTGACTGCCTCTACTCCACTTACACCTGCTGATCCTGCATCCCAAGGTGCTGGCATCTCCAAAACGCTGGGGTCCTCTGCTGTAACTGGGCTACACTTTCACCAATAGCTTCTCCTGGGCTCTCTTCATAGACTCCGACCACACAGTGCCAGGCCTCAGCTGCTCTCCATGACTCCTCCCAAATACAGCCCCACCTGGCGACTTACACTATGGTTAGCTGCCAATCGGAGGTACAACCTTGGCTAACTTTTGGGAAACACTTTCCAGGAGACTTCACCTCAGTGATGCTGGCTTCTTAATCAGAACTGCCTCTTCAGGCCCAGTTGGGCAGCGTCTATCACCCCAGCAGAGCAAAGGTTTCTCTTTAGCGGCTCTGGTGTCCTCTTCATCAAAGCCTTCTTCAGCTCCCGCAAACCAAAGGTACAGACTCTTCACTCAAATGGCCTGGGAGTCTTTGCTTTCCTCTGAAACTTCGCAAGCCAGGCCTCCATCCACTGCACCGCTCTTCACAGTCCTTCTTTTTAGATGTATGTATATATATGGGTACTTGGTCTGCATGTACACCTGAACACCACAAGAGGGCGTCAGATCCATTACAGACAGCTGTAGTGGTGGGTGCTGGGAATTGAACTCAGGACCTCTGGAAGAACAGCCAGCGCTCTAAACCCCTGAGCCATGTCTCCAGCCCCAGCTCTCAACATTCTTATCCTCCAAGCTCCAACAAGAACAGCATGGTAAGTTCTCAATACTCAACGACTTTTCTAACCCAAAGTTCCAAAGTCCTTCCACAATCCTCCCAAACAACTCGCTCAGGTCTGTCATAGCACTACCTCACTATCCTGGTACCAGCTTGTCTTAGAGTTTCAACTGCTACAGTGAAACACCATGACCAAAATGCAAGTTGGGGAGAAAAGGGATTATTTGGCTTCCACCTCCACACCGTAGTCCATCACTGAAGGAAGTCAGGATAGGAACTCAAACTAGACAGGAACCTGAAGGCAAGAGCTGATGCAGAGGCCACAGAGGGGTGCTGCTTACTGGCTTACTCCCCATGGCTTGCTCAGCCTGCTTCTTTATAGAACCCAGGACCACCAGCCCAGGGATAGCATCACCCACAATGGGCTGGGCCTGCCCCATCAATCACTAATTAAGAAAATGCCCTACAGCTGGATCTTCTAGAGGCATTTTTCTCAATTAAGGTTCTCTCTTTTCAGATGACTCTGGCTTGTGTCGGCCTGACATAAAACTAGCCAGGGCACACAGAAACTGCAGTATGCTTAGAACCTCAGCACTGAAGAACAAGGAAAGAGATTCCTGTGGCTCTCTGGCCAGCTAGTCTGGCTGAATTGGTGAGCTCCAGGCTCAGTGAGAGGCCCTGTCAAAGAAAAAGGTGGAGGGCAATTGAGCAAGACACCTCTGGCCTCTGCACACACCATCTGCACAAAAATTAAGAACATAACAAACTAGTCTCAAAAAATATATACTTATATTTTCAAATATGCTATGTGCATAAATAATATAGAAATTTAATTGCTAAAATTTTAAATTGCCAAGCACCAAATTATGATTTTTACATTAAGATGCCAGTATTTCTGGCACACGTGAAGTTGTTCGTTTGAACTGTGTATCTAATGCTGACGATAAGTAATCTGGATGTCCCTATATCTATAGTTCTCCTCACATTCCAAAGCTATCAGGAAACATGAGCTTTCTTAGCAAAACAAATATAACACAGACAGAATGATTTTAACAATAAGATGTTACACAATGTCCTCGCAAGAACTAAGGACCTCCATTTTCGATGGAATTCCTAAAAACCTTTGAGGAAACGTTTCTAAGCCATTTGAATTTTAAGAACCATGGATTGTGGGCTGGGGATACAGCTCAGTGGAAGCCTAGCATGGAGTCCTTGGGTTGATCCCCCATATGTGATAAAAACAACAGCAACAACAATAACAACAACAAAAACCTGACTGTGCTGCACTATTCTGCTCCAAACCAAGACTGTGTTCCCTGCCCAAGCACCAGCAACCAAGGACAAAGACGGGGTGCACACAGGGCCACAGCATGTTCAGATTCTCCTTCAGAGCACTTGCGAACCTGGCACAGTGTGGCGCTCCATTATCTACAGTGCTTTCTTGCTCCCCTATTTTCCCATCAAAATAGTTTTAAGAAACCGAGGCTCCAATTCTGAGGGACCAGAAGGGACTCTTGTCAAAGGTTTAACCCTCATCACACTCGAGTCAAAAACTATCAATTTAGGTCAATGGTTCACAGCTTTCATCCCAGCACTCAGGAGGCAGGGGCAGGTAGATCTCTGAAATTTTGAAGCCATCCTGATCTACACAATGAGTGCCAGCCATCTGGTTTACAATAGGGAGTTCCGGGTCAGCAGTTGGTGATACACTGTCTTTAAGGCGTTTTAAGTTCTTGCACTTGAGTGAAGAAAATCACTTAAGGATCTAAAAGCTTGATTTAAAGAGGACTGTGAACAGTGCAAGCAACATGTCCTTGATACTATCATTTAACCAGAAACGCCACTTTCTTCTCTGGGCCTATTTTCCTATCTGCGAAATAAAGCAGTTGGTTGGATTTGGTCAGGCCCCCAGAAACAGAGCTCAAAGCAGCTTTTCTGTGATCAATTTGGAGCTTCAGTGGGAGGTGGGTGAAGGGGAGCAGGCTCCCCATCCTGTATCTCCCCGTTTCCCCGAGGAAACTTAAGTTTGCTCGTGTTGGAAGCATTAATTGTGTCCATTTTTTTCAGATGACAAAACTGAGAGCCAGGAGGATTAAGCAATATACACCAAGGGTCACGCACGGCGCAGGGCACTAGAGAGAGCAGGTTCCCTGCAGGACGCCTGCTCCAGCCTTGGCCTGGAGGGTTCGGGCCCAGCTCTCACCAGCCCCAGGAAGGCGGCACACAGCACCACGGTGGTGAACCAGCGCAGCACGCTCTGGGCACGGCCTTTCCGCACCGAGGCCACGGCTTCCGACTCATTCTCTGCGCCCGGGCCGGCTGGGAGGAGCCGCTGCCCTCCGGGCCCGCCGAACTCCAGCTCCAACTCCAGCGTGGCGGCTCCACCTGCCGCGCTCCGTGCGCCCGGCACGTCCCGGAATCTCCCCGGGCGCCAACTCCGCCGGGACGAGCCGGCGCGAGCGTGACCCGGGAGCGAAGCCTTCCACCGCGCAGGCGCGGGGCCTCCCGGGGACGGAGCGCCTGCACGGATCACGTTCCGGAAATAAGGCCGCTCCCCAATCAGGAGGCTTCTTCAAACCGGAAGTTGATATGGTTGCCTTGGGAATCGGACTTCCGGGCCCAGGTGAGGCGTCTCTGTTAGTTCAGCCGGGGCGTTTTGCGGCCCGGGGGCTGAGGGCAATGATGTAGGGCTGCAACCCTCGCACAAGACGAGCCAAACGGTAAGAAGTTGCAAAACGTTGGAAGAAAACCGGCCTAGAACTGCAAGGTGGCAACTTCCGCAGGCTCCTGGGTCACCTGGAAACCCGAAGGTCTTGTCCCTACATGATTTCCAAACCCTTCGCCCTTGCTCCTAAGACGTACTAGAATCTTGGACGTCGGCTTCTCACTCCACAGATAGTTGTGGAGCCTTATTTGTAAACTCACACGTGAAATATCTCAGTTAATTTACACAGCACTCAGAATCCCACCGCCTTCCCATCTGTAAGTAGGAATATTAGGTTAGAGGAACGACTTCCCAAAGGCAAGACAGCAAACTGATGCTGTCCTTTCCTGAATAGTGAAACCATAGCTAAAGAAAGAAATCTGGGTCAGAACGAGTTGCAAGCACTTGCCCACACTTATTTTAACCTGCAGGCAGTTCCGTTGTTGAATGGACCTGAACATCCGTTTGTGTTTGCCAAATGGCTATGCTAGCTGAAAAAGGAAGCCCGTGTTCTTATGTGACTGCAGATTTGACCACAGGACCATAGCCTCAAATGTCACTACATTCTATTCTGAAGTGCTTTTCCACTTACATTTCTGTCTCTGATACCCACTCCTACTTAGTCTCCCGAGCTACTACAAAACTTGGTCTTGTTACCTGTAAACCATCTTTCCACCGTCAGTCATATGACAGTTAACTTCTCCCTGTTTGTCTCAGAAATGTTTCTTAAATTGACTTTCAATTCCTCTCCATTCCTGCTATGCTTGTCTTCATTTCTTGCTTAGACTATTTCAGAAGTTTTCTGATTGGTCTCAAAGTGTGTGCTTTGAAATTTTCAGTGGGACCTAAAGAACACAAAAATTTTAAGGGCATTTTAAAGTAAGAATCACTCTGCCTGCTACAATACCAACTAGTCAAGATGCCCCCTGGGAGTATGGTGGTGTAACTGTCGTGGAGGTAAGTAACCACTTTCTGCTTGGATTTGAGACCTACTCCACAGGAGGGAACTCTGTCTTAGTACTATAAATCTGTTCAAAGCCCGTGGCTGGGGAGATCATAGGACCCAGGACGGAACCTACTTCTGATTTGCTTAATGCGTGTATTTTAAACTGCCTTCTAAAGACTTATATATACACCCCTACACACGTGTTACTCTTGGCCTTTGTTTTTGCAGTGGGAAGAAGTCAGTGCAGAAACCTCATGACTGGTCAAAGTGCTGAGAATTAGTCTGTTGAGTACTCGGTTCTAAATGGGACATAGTGATGCCCTCCCTCCCAGGCCGAGTACCAGGAAACAAGGAAGTGAGGTTTCTGTGTCCCACAAAGTGGCTTATGTATTTATGTTTGGGATAGACAGGACATCATGAGTATATTCTGTAAGCTGTTGTTGGGGAGGCCTTCCAAAACTATAGTTTACCCTAAGAGATTATGTACATGTTCTAGAAGAGGCAATTGGGCACTTACGGGTATTTTAGGCTTCCTATTTGAACCCACCCAAAACTTACACTGGGGATTGAGATTCCAGTCCTTCAGTTGCCAGTTGTCATTTGGCTGTGGCACCTCTGTTAGCCTGAAGGTGAGGTTAGGAACAGAAGAGGCATCATAAACAAGACAGACTCTGTCAACACATGCAGTTCCACCAACCATACAGTTGTCTTTGTTGCTACTTCATAACTTTTGCTTTCTATGTTTTCTGAACCAAATATAAATATCTGGTAGTGAGGATATCTGATATGTGGCCTCCTAAGGGGTTGTGACCCACAGGTTGAAAGCCACTGTTTTAGAGTGTCTTGGGATTTGTCATTGTTGTTATTGTTTGAGCAAGGTTTCTCTGTGTAGCCCTGGCTGTCCTGGAACTCACTCTGTAGACCAGGTTGGCCTCAAACTCAGAGATTCGACTGCCTCTGCCTCCCAAATGCTAGGATTAAAGGTGCACACCACCACCACCATCACCATCACCACCACCACCTCCACTGCCACTGCCAGTCAAGTGTCTTGGGATTTTAATGGTGGTTAATTGGGCAAATAGACAACATCTAGTAATTCCACACCAAATGTATAGCAACCATGTGTGAATGTTAGCTGTTTAGTTTCCTGCCAAGTGCACACTCTGGCTAAAAGTTCTGGTTCATCCCTCGTTCTCTTTTTTGTGAGAAGATTTAGTGTGAGGCAAATGAGCACTCTCAGTTATGTCTAGAGTAGAGATAACTGCATATCCTGTCTGAAAATGCCCTGCTCTGCTCATAAATACAAATATCAATAAATAAAACCAAGTGGACTGCCATTTCTCCTATGTGTAGGAAACAAAACCTGTCCATCTGATGCAAGAAGGATGTCAAAAGAGGCACTGCAAGGCCTGTCACTGGAAAGCAGGCTGTACTTAGAGGAGCTCTAGATAACGGAGTGGGTTTAGGTACCACTGCATTGCGCAGGATGGCTAGCCACTTACGGCCTGGAGATTTTGCACACGTCTCTCTCCTCTTTCATTTGCTTCCTTGTAGGGGATGTTGGGTGGTGTGCCAGCGGGTACAAGGGATAGAAAGCCCGTTTTCCTGATCGTCTTCTACGATGGGTTTGAGTCCATTGGAACTTGCTGGCTTCAAAGGGTATTTATTTTTTATATTAGGCAAGGGTTTGCTTTTATTTATTGTTACCTCAACTGGAGCAGTTAATCTTATTTATTCTACATCTGGTGTTTGTTTGTTTGTTTGTTTGTTTTACACAAATCCTCCTGGACTTTGTGAAAGGAGACTGTTGGTTTTCTTCCATGAGGTCTTGTTTGATCCCTTCACAAGTGACATGGAGAAATGTTGGGACAGGGGCTTTTCAGTGTTCCTGAATTAAGAAAGATACTACCCCCTTTGGGAGACAAATATGTGAGCATTATGTTTCCAGAGAGTCACATCTCAACAAATGGACAGGGGCACAATTTACCAGTAGAAAGATGCCACGCCATAGTTCCTTCCTATTTAAATGTTACAGATGTGGTCGTTTGAGTGAAAATGGCTCCCGTGGACCCCCAGGGAGCGGCACTGTTGAAGGGACCAGAATGTGTGGACCAGTTAGAGTAGTTATGACTCTGTTGGAGGAAGTGTGTCACTAGGGGTGTCCTATGAAGTGTCAGATGCTGAAGTCAGGCCCCTCAGGCCCCTTGTCTGTCTCTCTCTCTCTCTCTCTCTCTCTCTCTCTCTCTCTCTCTCCTGCCTGCTGATCTGGATGTAGGACTCTGAGCTCCTGTGCCTTGCCATGAGGATAACGGGCTAATCTCTGAAGTGTAAGCCAGCCCGGATTGCATACTCTCCTTTATAAGGGTTGCTGTGCTCCTCCTTCCTAGCAATAGAACAGTGACTAAGACAATAGGGTTTGCTTTAGAGCCAGTGTGGATAAATTAGTAACTCCCACCATTTGCATTTTATTTTCATTCTGAGGGAGATTTTAAGCCTAGTGTGAGTTAAAACAGTAGCCCCAGGCTGTGTTTCCTGTTGGTTAATAATCAGCTCCACTTCTCCTACCATGGTAGCAGTGAAAACCTCCCTTATTTTCCAGAGCAGCCCTGTTCTAGTCTGTGTTTTCTTTCAAGTTCTCTCAGGCCTGCTACTTCTGTGAGAGAATTCCTATTTCAGTTTCTTGGAGTCTTCTTGAAATGGCCAGAATAGTTACAAATGTCTTTGTCGTTTTGAAGGTGGAATGAATTATGTCTCCTTTTTTTGTGAGCTTAACTGTTCTTGTAAGCTCATAATTTGAATACTAGTGTCTTTTTTCTTTTTTAATAATAGTTCTAGAAATTGTTAAGGTACCAGGCTGTCTGTGGGAAGGGAAACCCATATCTTCTAGTTTTCAGTAATGTAGAATTTACTAAGACATCACTTCCTTGACCTCAAAGTTACAGGAGTTCCCTAGTTGCTACATATGTGACATAGAAGTCAAGTCTGGTCCTCCGGCCTGACCTTACACTGCATTATAGAAGTCAGGTCTGGTCCTCCGGCCTGACCTTACACTGCAGTATCTTGGCCCAGTCATCGATCCCTGGAATGACTTGAGCACCACAGCAGAGGTCAGGACCATTTCGAGTCAGTGATTTATTTGATCAAAGTCCTGAAGGAAAAGCGAGTGGAAGCTTCTCCTCTTTCTGTCACCTTCTTCCCTCCGTGCCTCCCTCCTTTCCTTTCATGGCAACCCGAGGGCCAATCCCTTTGCTCCATGTGAGAAGCTGTCTTCCATGTGAGCATCCTGCCATGCTGATCTACTTGTCCAGGCCAAGCAGCTCTGGACTGAATCCTCTGAGCTCAGAACCAAAATAAACCTTTCTTTCTATGAGTCTTTGGATATTTTGTAAAAGAGACAGAGGTGGCTAGCCCTAGAAAGTGCCTTTGAGAGACACTTGATGTGTTAAAAAAAACAAAGCCATGAGAGAGAAGAGAAGATGACTGGGAAAGATGCCGTACCAAGACACTTGGATTTGGCCAGTGCACATCTCCTAGCCAAACAAGATGAACAAAATAGAGACCATTTCCCGGCGTATCAGCTTAACACATTATCTCTTTGTTTGGTTCAGTTTTGAGTCAGAGTCAAGGATGACCTTGAACTCCTGACCCTGCTACTTGTGCCTCCCACAAGCTAGGATTGCAGGCGTGCACACCACACTGTCAGTTTTACTTCTACAGATATTTCTAAAGCCTGGCATCCTCCCTGCCAAAAGTTTAATTACAACAAATTTACTTTAAGGATACAATTGACTTAGATTATGAATTCTGGGATTAGGCAGCATCTCATTCTATAAAACCGAATGGCTGTTAAGCTGAGCTGAACAGAGGTATTTGGCTTTGTTTGCAGAAGACACTGAGAAATCAGAAACAGAAAGAAAATTGGATGGATCCATCAAGTTGCTTTTCTTGTCTGGTGTGGTGGTACATGGCTATGATCACAACCCTGGGGAAGTAGAGGCAAGATCAGTAAGGCAGGGCCAGCCTTGGCTATAATACTGAGTTTGAGGGCAGCCTGGGCAACAAGAGATCCTGTCTGAAAAGAAAGCTGTATATCCTAGGCTAGCCTCAATTTGACTCCGTAGCCTGTGGTAGATTAGATGCCTCCTGTCTTGGCCATCCATGTTCTGAGATATAAGCACAAGCTATGTCACTCCTGGCCAAAAGCTTTCCCCCTTAGATGGCTGAAAGAGACCTCTTAGTCTAGGGTTCAAGTTCACTGGTAGAGTGCTTCTCTAGTGTATACAAGGACCTGGGCTCCAGCCCCAAGGTGGAAAACAGGAGAGACACCCGTTTGTCATGCCTATTCAGGTCACCTGTCCCTTGTGTTGAGCTGCTGTGTTCTGATTGGTTGTTGCCATCACACTACACTCTTGGTGACAGTGATCATGTCTGATTTGCTTCCCAACATATCTCAGCATCCATACAACGACTGGCAAGTCTGTCACTCAAGTTATTGACACACAAGTGACCATATAAAGGGTTAAAGGTGTACCCAAGGACTAGAACTGTCCCTGGAGCTAGAGCAGATCTGTAGGTGTTATAGTTTGTCCACATTATAGTGGATGAACAGCAGTGGGGAGTTAAGCACACATTGGAGGTCAGATTATGTATGGCAACTGTGAGAACAAAGAATCGCTTAGTAAACCAGCATGGGCTGGGAGCCACACAAATCAAAATGGCAGGGCTGGCAAGATGGCTCAGTGGGTAAAAGCATTTGCTAATGGCTTCGATCCCCAGAACCTACAGTGAGAACCCAAGAAGAGGACTGGCTCTCACAAGTTGACCTCTGACTTCCACACACTGTGGTGCACTTACACTGGCATACCATACAAACACACAATAATTTAAAGGACTGGCAAGGCGGTTCAACAGTTAAGGGTGCTTGCTCCCAAGCCTGAAGACCTGAGTCTGATTCCTGGAAGCTACATGGTAGAAGGAGAAAGAAGACCCTTGTTATTTTTCTTGTGATCGCCACTCTTGCACTGTGGCATGCAGGAAGACAACAAGCCGCCAAGCCTGGAACTGCTTGCATTCTGACAGAATTTCCAGCAGCAGAATCTACCTTTCTCAATACTAGACCAAGCAGCAGCAATGCTGACAGCAAATGGGGCATCTCCTCATCCCAGCTTGCCCTTCAGGAAGAGCGCACAGTAAAATCACCCATACTGTCACCAGCCTGTATATTAGACTGTTCCAGCTGTCTGCATTCCCACAGGCACTGGTCCTCAGCTTTGCCTGAGATTACACCACACTGAATTTAAAGATAAGTTTTTCCAGGGTTCTTTCTCCTCCTGGAGCTTATGGGCTCTGGAGTGGCAGAAGCAGAAGGCACTTTTTCCTCCATCAGAATTACTAAACAATCTTCATATCACAGTCCAGAGAAAAGCACTTTGTACTCCAAGATAAGAATGGCAATATCAACTCACTGGTTGTTTAAAATAATCAAACCTTGACCATTGGTCATAAACCTGGACTCTGTCTAGGGAAGTTCCGTGGGTCTGTACGTGCATTCACCGTTATGAGGACTTGCGACTTTCATCATGAGCTTGGTGACCATGGGTGCCTGCTGTTCCTCTGCTTCTGACACAAAACTGCAAACTTAGACACCTTCACAGGTTTTTGTTTTTCCATCAAATTTATTTTCAGTTAAGTCTTCTTGGGCACTCATCAGGTGAGCTGGCCTTTCAGGAAAGCATCTGCCTCTGAGTCAAGGCTGGAGAGGGGGCTCACTGGGTGACATTTTCCATGCAAGCCTGGCTACCTGAATTCAATCCAGCAGATAGAGAGAACTGACTCTAAAAATGTTGTCCTTTGACCTCTACATGCATGCAACACCATGTACGCACACACACACACACACACACACACACACACACACATACATTTTAAAATAAAGCAAGGTTAAAAGGCCCAAAGGTTGTCTGGACTCAGAAGAGGACACACACCTCCCAGAAGTTGTGTTTTCTGTAAGTGATAAGGGACAGTGCTGAAAACTGAACCCCTTGGTTCCCCTTGGGTATTAGGAGCTGTAACCTAAGATCCAACTCAACCACAGGAGTGCCTGCTCCCTTAGCGCCCTGGACAAACCCTGACGCTGGTTTTCTGAAGCTTGCTGTTGCTGTTGGGTTTGGGTTCATTAACCCACACGAGTTGTGCTAAAAAAAAAAAAAGAGAAAAAGAAAAACTGCAGATGAAGTATTTGAGACTTCTCAAACAGCAAAGGATAAAGTGCATCTTGTTTTTCTGGAGCTGTCAAGCTCTACTTTCTGCCTGGCTGTATAATGCAGGCTTGTCACTACCTTTAACAGTGAGACTGGCTCTGCTCAGGCAGGGGATTGCCTGTCATTTTAACCCAGAACAGGGCTCACTGAGCACAGCAAGCGTTTGGTCAGTGCCTGTCAAATGACTAGCTTCAGGAGCTTGGGGACCTTCTGGTCCACAGGTTAGGATGTAATTCTATCTCTTACAAAGGATGGCAGCTCTTTCAAGTGTAAATGCTACCCTATTGTATTAGCACTTTACATTCTGGATAAAAAGTACAGTTCAGAGACAGGAGAGATCGCTCAGCAGTTAAAAGTGCTTGCTGCTCTACCAGACCAGAGTTCAGTTCCCAGCGTCCACATAGAGTAGCTCACAACTGCCCAGCACTCCAGCGTAAGTGGAACCATTGCCATCTATGGCCTCCAAGGGTACCTCCACAAACATTGAATACATATACACAAGTAAGTTTTAAAAATAGTCTACGAACTTTGACTAACAGACTTTTACAAAAGGAGAATTGCAATTAGCTGGAGTTTTTTTCC
Organism: Grammomys surdaster; assembly: GCF_004785775.1. Taxonomy (NCBI): domain Eukaryota; kingdom Metazoa; phylum Chordata; class Mammalia; order Rodentia; family Muridae; genus Grammomys; species Grammomys surdaster. Next base: position 4,074,111 of record NW_021604635.1, on the reverse strand, counting down.
CATTATATTTGAAAAGAAAGTTGTTCGCATGGGGAGGGGTGGTAGTGTCTACCAGCTTCATTCAAGTATCCATTAACAGCAATCCCTGAGCCCAGTCTACCCTGGAATAGACTAAAAGTGAAACTTCCTGCTGAGCAGTACATGCCCCTGCTTTCAGAGTAGGGGCAGCTCTCTAGAAGGGAGCAGAGGGGTAGACCTAAAGCCAAACACTCACCCTTCACGGGTTGACCAAAAACCCCAGCAGCTAGTCCCACTAGAACAATGGCGGGCGGTTACTCAGTGCATGTCAGTCACACAATCTCCCTTAAACATCCAGACAGAAACCCAGAAGATGGGAGCCTCGGAAGAGGAGCAGGGAACAGTTCTAAGGAAGGGCAGAGCCCCTGTAAGAGGCTCAGACTAGCCCCGTGCGTGATTCTCTGGCATGCACCTCTCCTTCCAAGTCAGCCCAAGTAGAAAATGGTTCATATGATACAGCACTATTCACTTAGCAGAAAAATAAGACCAAGCTCTGAGTGGTCAGCACTTTCACCACAGTGCCAAAAGTACCTGGAAAGCAAGGCTGGCCCATGTCACAGCACTGGGAGTCACAAGGCATTACACTGTGTGAAAGAAGCTGATCAAAATGACAAATGATATTCTACCTGCATAAGGCACTGACTCAAACCACAGGCAGAGAACTTAGAGTGGTGGGTATCAGCGGCAGCACAGGTATGTGGAATGGGGTGTTGGTGTACAAAAGACAGTTTTAGTTTTACAAGATGAGTTTTGGTGCTGCCTGCTGTGGTTGGATATACAGTGGTGTAAATATCCGGATTGCCACTGAGCTGCAAATATGAAAGTAGGGAAATATATTTATGAGATATAAATGTTTTATCACGATGAAAAACAAAGTGCCTTATACCATTTAATTTATTAAATAATGACTTTATTGTAATGAACTCACAAATAAAAACATCACATGGCTGGATTAAGGAAGCCACTCAAAAGTTTGCCCGGTCCCAAACCATACATTTCATTGTACAGGCAGAGCAGCCATTCTGAAGCCCTGGAGCTTTGCTCAGGTCTTACACATCCACTGCCAAGTACACTTCTATACACTTGTGCTCCGAAAAAGAGAGAGAACGCCATGACAGTTAAACTGGTGGGAAAGGGTAGTTTGTTCACCTTATAGTCTTCAGGAGCTAACCATTCAAGCTGTTTGTCTCGTGTAATGACTCCGAAATCTTTCTCCAGACTGTGTATTAACTAACAACCAAACACTCCAGATAGCCCACAGACGTCTCAATAGATTAAGAGATCAGATACTAAGTGAATTCTGAAGTTAAAAGTGTAAGATACCATAAACTTTGGACCATAAGGGTAAGAATAGATGGTAATTGCTGAAACCAGTCTCCTCATAACTGAGCGTTATGGAAGATGGACCAGTGTGAGAGAGACAGTGGAGGGTGTGCACTTTATACATGAGGAAGTTTTCAAGAAAGAGAAATAACATTTGACTCACGTTCAGCCCAGCCCAAATGCTGACTGACCATGGAACACTTAGGAAAAGGACTTGGAAGCCTTTTCATAACCAACTTTGATTTTATAGACATCCTTGATACCACCTAGCTATAATGTCTACACGAATGACCTCTTGACTCTAGGCCTTCCCCTTTTTAAAAATAATTTCTTTTTATTTTATGTGCATTGGTGCTTTGCCTGCCTGTATGTCTATGTAAGGGTTTCAGATCTGAGTTACAGACGTTGGGAGCTGCCACATGGGTACAGGGAATTGAACCCAGGTCCTCTGAAAGAGTATTCAGTGCTCCTAACTGCTGAGCCATCTTTCCAGTCCCAGAGTCTAGGCCTTTCTCAAAGGTAGAACAGTTTAAATTATGCAATTTAATTAAGCATTTACATAATATTTCTGCTAGTTCTTGTTAATCTCTAGAGGAACAAGAAATAAATGCATCCTGGCAACACCTCTGTATGTGACAACCAATTCTTGATAACTAGCTAGACAACCAGTAGAGTGGCCAGTAGTCAGTGAAGCTCTGTATATTTAAATTATGAATGTATTTGCCATCATACAAGCCATATAATAAATAAATAAAATTTGAAAATTATTTAAAATAATCAAAAAGATCATCGAATCAGTATGAACGAGGGAGGGACCATGTTAAGGACACCCTTCATTGATATAATGCCTAAATTGTCCTGTGAGGTAAATGAGTGTAAGTCATATTTTAAGAGCTAAACTCAGACCAAATGTGGCTGTAGCATTACAGGCCACCACGGATAAGGAATATGTCCGTCGTCTCCGGCATCTAGGACAGGACACCGTTAAGGATGAAGCTCCGTAAGGACAGTGTCTGTGTGTGTGTCACTGTAGCCCCACCCGGATGCACCCCAACAGAAGATGCAGAATCCTGCTGCCGGGGCTGGAGATACAGCTCTGTGGTAGAACACTTTCAAGTATGTTCATGGCTCTGGACTTACTCTCCAGGACTGGGAAGAGGAAAGCGGGTACTCTATAGACATAAAGAAAATGGCCTTCAGTCAATGAAGTGAGTGGAAAAAACTAAGTATAACTGGATTACAGCTACACATGTTTATACAGGGTATTTTGTTTTGTACATGGTGTGTGCTGTGTACATGTGCCATGGGAGAAAGGGAGCAAATGTTCTCAGGGACTCCCAAAAGGAAGGACCATCTTTTCCCACAGTGGGGTCTGTGGGCCAGCAACTCCCCCATCTAGCGGTCGTAAGCCAGCACAGCAGTTGTTCTCCTTTGGTTGGTGGGATCCATTGTGCGTTTTCAAACTTATTATATGCCATATTCTTATCCCCATGCTTATCTCCCTGGGCTCTGTCCTCTGCCCTCCCAAAGTAGAGGCCAAAAGGTATATTCCCGTTTATCAAGCTTTACAGCGGTTGCCTAACCTGAGAGCTTCAGAAAATGCAGTAAAGGGAGGCAAAGGTCATTTGTAATAGCTGCCTAAGGGAAAATCCAGCATAAACAAATGACAGCAGTCTGTAGTATCCGCCAGGCCAGTGCAAAGGTGTCAGGTCACCGAGACGAACTCGTGGCCGCCATAAGGGGTGAGTGGTCAGAGCCGTTCACTTAAAACAAAGCACTTTTATCTAAAGCAAATTTATAGAAATGAGTAAGCAAAAACATACTGTAATATAGTAGATATTCAATGTCACTCAGCTAAAACGTAGAAAAATACAATCTTACGTCAATTTTAGACTTTATCTAAGGGTAGCACGGGCCAGCTTTGCCATACTAATAGGAAATAGCCTTCCTTATCGCTGATCCTTGGTTACAAAACACCCTTTCACCCGTACACTGGAGTCCTAGGTATTTCAAGTTCAAGGCAAAGCCCAGGAGGCTACACAAGTCTTCCGACTCCTGGGAAAGACTGCCTCATTGTAAGTTAAAATAATTAAAAATTATCTTGTTGTTTAATAGTGTTTATAATGTGACTATTGCCCCCACTGAGAATAAGGCAGACCCAGCTGCAGCGATGCACTGACATGGTACCTCTGTAACAGCTTCAGGCATTGGGCCATGCTTTCTCTAAGTACCATACTCAGGATAGTGAGAAAGAATCACTTGAGCCCAGGTATTTGGAAGCAGCCTGGATGTCACAATGAGAATGCCATAGCTTTTAAAATTAACTGTAAAATAGTATAATTGCCATAACCAAAAGAATTACTACATTTCAGTAATTAGACACTAATTATGAAGTATACTACATATTTATGAATTTCTTTCTTTTTTTTTTTTTTTGGTTTTTCAAGACAAGGTTTCTCTGTGCAGCCCTGGCTGTCCTGGAACTCACTCTGTAGACCAGGCTGGCCTCGAACTCAGAAATCTGCCTGGCTCTGCCTCCCAAGTGCTGGGATTAAAGGCGTGCGCTACCACTACCCAGCTTAGTATACTACATATTTGCATGGAAAATAAATGTATCTCCTATAAGACCTGTTCCAAGAGATTAATTAGAGTATAGAAAAGTCATATATTAAGATGGATCAAATATAGCATTAAACTGACATGGAAGTACAGGTGTTTAAATCAGAAAGTTGAGGCAGGAGGATCACCAGTTCCAGGCCAGTCTATGATACACAGCAAGACATAGTCTCAAACCAAAACAAAAGAAGACAACAATAGTAACAAAAATGTAGCAATAAAAATGCTTTTTCATATCATTACTCAAATGGAGTATTAAAGTGTTAGTATATGTCCAGAGTAGCACAGTCTTAAAACTTTTTAAAATTCTCATGTGAAGGAGGGGCTGTTCTATCAGAAGTCTCACACAAACTCCGGACCTGTGGGTTTCTCACACTGAAAATCATCTCACTTTCCTGTCTGCGTGAAGGATAAGGAGATGACATACAAGAGGCCCATGGTGCATCTGCGTGAATCTAGCAAGCAGAGTCACATCCTGAAGAAAAGTATTCCCTGTGTCTGGTAGTGTTCCCTTTAGGCTCTGCCCGACCGTTACCTAGCAACAGCCAGGTATGAGCCTGGCTCACTTACAAAAGGACTTTCCCAACCTCTCCCCTACCCATTTTCTTCCTCTCTCCCACATGTTCCTGGCCAGCCACTTCCCTTCTTTCTCTCTCCTCTCTCTTTCTGTCCTTTCTCCCCTTTCTTTCTCTGCCTCTACTCTCTTCTACAGACCCCCTTTCCAGGTCCCAAATAAACTTCTTTTCATACTAGGCCTGTTGTGTGACTAATACCCTGGGAGAGTTGCCTCAGCATGGGCCTACTAAGACACCCTTCCTGCTGCATCATACCACATTTTGTAAAACATATCAGTCTTAGTTTGGGTTTTACTACTGTGAAGAGACATCATGACCAAGGCAACTCTTATAGGGACAACATTTAATTGGGGCTGGCTTATAGGTTCAGAGGTTCAGTCTATTATCATCAAAACAGGAAACATGACAGCATCCAGGCAGGCATGGCACTGGAGGAGCTGAGAGTTCTACATCTTCATCCAAAGAAAGCCAGGAGCAGTCTGTCCTCAGGCAGCTAGGACAAGTGTCTCAAAGCCCAGCCCCACAGTGACACACTTCCTCCAACAAGGCCACACTTCCAGCAAGGCCACACTTCCTAATAATGTCACTTCCTGAGCCAACCATATTCAAACCACCACGATATACATAAAATATATAACCATAAAATATAAAACCAAACAAGTCTTTAGCATTCTTTAACTCAACACTATGGGTAAGGTAAAGAATTCGAAAACACCTCCTCATCTCCAAATACTCTTCCACAAAACTGTTATAGAAATAATATGTCTACCCAATGAGAAGTCACTGTGCATACTTAAGAGATTAGTAAAGGAAAAGTTCTTTACAAACATCTAAAACCCCATGCGGCTGACTGTGGCTAATGTCCAAAGAAAAGCAGGCCTCCAGTTGAAGATCTTACACACACACACACACACACACACACACACACAGTGGGCTTGTTCTTTCCACGAGTGCTGTCATCCTTAAGTCTCTTTGAGGTCCTGGCCCAGGTTACATGCCAGACAATTTCAACGGACATGGGAGACTGCAAGTCTGGAGACTTGGGCACATGGGAGATTTTTACAACAAAGATATTATCAGAATTGTTTCTTGAGTACACCAGTGTTATTCTTTTCACAGAGCTGTTACCCAGGCTCATCTTGCCCACCTGGCAGAGCTATATTTTTCCTGTTAAGAGCACAGGAGAGTTAAGGCAGACCAGGGCACGATGGTGCTTGTAACTCCGCTCTGCCCACTTGAACTGCCCCTTAAAGGCATGGTCTTTGATATGGAAACATACCCACCGACTGGTTCTAAGTCCTTTATGGGGACAGAGCCTAACTGGATAACCTCCGGTTGAATAAACATTTAGCAGAAACTTCCCTGGGAACCCTAAACTTCAGTTATGGCACAAAATTTTCTTTCTACAGCTTCTAACACATCTGATGAGCACACTGATGGCCCAGTAATCTTGGAGGTAATGCCCCTTTAACTAAGTTCTACTCCGTATAACTTAATATTTCCTAAGCAAGTGTTTTAGTAACTCTTTTAAAGCATCAATTTTACTACAGATTTCAACTACATCAAAATTACTCTCTCCATAGCCTGTTGTTGTGGTCCATGTCTTTAATCTCAGAACTCAGGAGGCAGAAGCAGGGGTATCTCTGAGTTCCAGGACAGCCAAGGCTGTATAGCGAAACTTTGCCTCAACAAACAAACAGGCAGACAGACAGATAGACAGAATATGGCTGTCTGGTCATCTGCTCACCAAAGGACTGTCTTCTACGTACCCATGGTGCCTCCCTATGGGTGCACTGCACTGCCCTCTCCTATGTACCCATGGTGCCTCCCTATGGGTGCACTGCACTGCCCTCTCCTATGTACCCATGGTGCCTCCCTATGGGTGCACTGCCCAACTTCTCAACTACAAACACCGTTCTGCACACACCACAAAATAACATATCTCCTAATGAGACTCCAAACACCAAAATCCTACTGTATGAGAATACTTGTGTCATAAATAAAAAGGCATTGATAGTATAACAGAAGTTATATTTTATTATGCAGAGTGTCTTCACACAGTGTTCACACACTAAGTTACTAACTGTGGTCCTAATCCTATTTCTCCTAAGCTGCCCACCTGTGCAGTGTATCTTAGCTGAAGGTCAGGTCCAGTCTCTAACAGTAGTCTCTGATTTGAGGGTCAGCATCCTGGGGGAGAGACTCTCCAGTCACAGGGAAGATCAGGGTGACATCTCTCTAGATGTGCAGAATGAGCACTGCTCTTGGTCTCTGCTTATACACTGTCCAGTGGGCACCATGGGGTTCTAGGACTGTGTCTGATTGTCTTAAGTCAGTGATGTCACTGGGTTCTGGTTATCAGATGCAGCCTTAGCTGTAGTGGGGATCCTGACTAAACTAGTTTTACATGTCTAAAAGGTGTTTTTAAAAATGTTCTTTACAACCTAATACATTATAGAAGACTCTGAAAATTCCAGAATGTGTCAAAACATCTTAGCAGTTATATGTGGAAATTTTATCTCTAGAAATTCCTGATAACCTGCTATGGCTCCACCTGGCCTGGCTTCCTCAAGAGTAGCAACTATGCATTTATTAAACAATTTGTCTTTTCCAAATGTTTGTCCATTTTCTCCTGGTGTATCACAAGGGAGTTGCCTCTATTAACTGGAGAGGACCCAAACCCAGAGGCATTTGAGAATTTCCTTAGAGGTGTCGGCTGTGGGCTGCATCAAATCAGAATATTTCTAGAGTTCTCCATTACAGAATGCCTTGTATTCTTCATATCAACTACTTCAGAATCCATCCCATTCCAGTTTTCTACAGGTTTCCATTTATGTTGCTCAGAGCTGGAGAGCAAACTCTTTCTAATCCTTGTTCTTCCTTCTTCCTTTGCGCTGGCGTTGCAGGGGTAAGGTGGCTAATTTATACATCACAGGAAATAGAACAGCCGTGAATATGGCTGAGCCCAGACATATGTACAGAACCACTGGCAGATCCGGGTAGTGTTCTTGAAGAATCCCGATGACCGCAGGAATGGCCATTTCTCCCAGGGAAGCGCCAATTACAAAGAATGCTGCAGATTTCCCAGTTAAGGTGGTGTACTGCTCAATCCAGGAGATGCCGCTGGGAAACGTGGTTGCCATGGAGGCTCCATACACAGACGTCGCGATCCAGAGACAGAGACGGCTCTTGTCAAAAAGCACCAGAAATAAAGATGAGGCCAGGCTGCCAATGTTGCTCAGAACAATCATGGTTGCAGGCTTTAAGAGAGTTGCAAAGAAGATGGCCAGACCCCTGCAGGCTGCAAAGGTCCCCCAGAAGATGGAGTTCAAGCCAGCTGCCTCGCTCTCTTCCATGCCAACATGGGTGGTGGCAAAGGAGAATACAAAAGAGCCGTAGGTCACCTCGGCTCCCACATAGAAGAAGAAGAAGAGGAAGAGGAGACATAGCAGGGCCCAGTGATATTTAGCCCTTCGAGCTCCCTGAGCAGATGCTGAGGACTTTTTCTGCTTTGAGCTTTTCTTACAAAACAGACCAAACAGGAAGACAGAAACTACTAAGACATAGGTGCCAATAGAAGCATATGCCCACAGCAGATTCATGTCATCGGGTACCGCGAACACAGAGTCTGAGGGGGCTTTGGAGGATCGGTTCAGCATTAGAGAGTTAAAGTCGGACTCGGTGTGGTTCTGAGCAGATGCTGTGGTACCCCAGGCCAACTTAGCCAGCAGGGGAGCCAGAAAGGCACCCAAGGCGAAACTGAAGTGCAAGGCCTGCATGTATGGGGCTCCTTTGTCCCCCCAAAGAGCCAAGATGAGGACGTTCCCACCTACGAGTTAAAGAAATAATCTGAGTCACTTAGTAGGACCATTTTATTAGGGTCTATATTAGGCTGTAGGAGTTCTATGACATTCTAAGTATACCAGAACCATTCTGTAATTAAGGAGCTGTAACCCACCATCACCAGAGGACTGGGTTATATCTTATCTTCATACACAGAATTTACAAGTTAGTAAACCATCACTCAAGTCAAGCACATTAGAAACTATTTATTATAGTGGTGATCTCACTGGGGAGTAGTACTAACTGTGGTGAGAATTCGAATGCCCTCAATAGGTGGTACGTTTGCATGCTTAGTCCCCAGTTGTGGAGCTGTTTGGGAAGAATGAGGAGGTGTGGCCTCATTGGGGGAGGTGTGTCACTGCGGGTGGGCTTTGAGGTTTCAAAAGCTGACACTAGGCCCAGGCCCTGTCCCTCTTGGGCTCCCCCCCTTCCCTTCTCTTTCCTCTCCTCTCTCTCTAGGGATTAGAATGTAAAGCTCTCAGCTACTGTCCCAGGGCCTGTGAGCCGAGACACTGTGAGCCACCCTGCTCCCTGCCATGATGCTTACGGGCTAATACTCTGGAACTGTAAGCAAAGTCCCTGTTAAATGCTTTCTTCTATCTCGTCACAGCAGTAGAACAGCACAACACTGACAAATGTAGCTGTAATTTTTGAGAGAGCCCTCATATATGTTATCCTGGCCATGAACTTGCTATGTAGCAAAAGGTGATCTTGGATTTTTGATACTCCCATCAGAATCATCGAAGTACTGGGATTACAAGAATGTGCCTCTCAGTTTAAGCAATGGCAGGGATTGAGCCCAGGATTTTGTAGATAAATGCTCCGCCCACCTGATCCATATCCCTAGGTCCATGTGTAAATGTATGTGCAATACTAGGCAAAATTATCTAATGGTGGGAAAAATACCAGAGCTTCAGTGTTTCAATTGGGTGCTAATTCCTATTGAAGTAATTATTTACTTAGGTCTAAACTAGATACTAAACACCTCGATGCCAGCCAGATTGTCCTATAATTCTGTCATACTTGTTACAGGAAACAAAACCAAGTTTCAGAATTGTGACCTGCATAGTTTCAACACCCACAATGTGAATAGCCAGGAGCGTCTAGTATTTGACTATCTTCAGAAATCAGATATTTTGAAACAAGCATGTAGTTCCACACTGCAGTTTACATTCAAATGAATCTAGAAGTGTAAACTATTCCATGATCTATCAAATATCTTTTCTTCCCACACAGCAAGAAAGGTGGGCATAGAAAGCTGGGATTCGGGATAAATTAAGATCTACATGTAATTTAGGAGGTCTTCAATGATAGGATGAAGCATGGAGATTTTCTGCTGTGGAGAAAAAAAAAAAAAACCAAGAAGACAGACAAGAATGTGGTACCCACACAGGTTCTCTAAGCCCAGAGTCTGGGCTGCATTTTAAGCTGAATTGCTGCTTCTGCAGCCATAAAATAATCCTACTCCTGTAAGGTGGTTTAACTGAGAATATCCTCCACAGTCTCCATGGTGCCTCAGTCGGTGGCACTGTTTTCATCAGTTAAGCAGTGTCCTTGCTGGAGGAAGTAGGCTACTGGGGCAGGCTTTGAGAATGTAAAAGCCTCCCTCCAGCCATTTCCAGTTGTTCTCTCTGCTTTGTGCTTATCCTTCAAGATGTGACCCCTCAACTTCCTGCTCCTGCCATCATGCCTTTACTCCCTTATCATGGACTCCACCCCTCTGGAACCTTAAGTCCAAACAAACTCTTTCCCCTCTAAGTTACTTTCTTCATACTGTTTTATCACATCAATTACAAAGTAACTGATACACCTTGTTTGTCCTATCAAGTCACTATTTTCTCTTATACTAAAGTGGTCAAACTCTATCCCTAAAGGAAAGCTTGCCCATTTACATTATAATTTCCCACAGAAAGGGAGTCCTTCCTGTTTCAGTCTCTCATAAAGCAAAATCCTCCAAATGCACTTCATAGTTCACTGTCCAACAATTGGTACCCTAATTGGCAAAGAGAAATGGTACTGAGGTATGATTCTGTGGAGCTGAGCTGTGGTGCTGAGGAGCTGAGGTGTGATGCTGAGGTACTAAGGGGTGATGCTGAGTTGCTGAGGGGTGATTCTGAGATGCTAAGGAGTGATTCTGAAATGTTGTGATTCTGAGGTGCTGAGGTGTGATTCTGAGGTGCTATGGTGTGATTCTGAGAAGCTGAGGGGTGGTGCTGACGTGTGAGTCTGAGGTGCTCAGGCATAATACTGAGGTCCTGAGGTATGAGTCTGAGAAGCTGAGGTGTGATTCTGAGGTGCTGAGGTGTGGTGCTGAGGTGCTGGGGTGTGATTCTGAAGTGCTGAGGTGTGACTCTGAGGTGCTGGGGTGTGATTCTGAGGTGCTGAGGTGTGACTCTGAGGTGCTGGGGTATGACTCTGAGGTGCTGAGGTGTGATTCTGAGGTGCTGAGGTGTGACTCTGAGGTGCTGGGGTGTGATTCTGAGGTGCTGATGTGTGATTCTGAGGTGCTGATGTGTGATTCTGAGGTGCTGGGGTGTGGTGCTGAGGTGTGAATCTGAAGTGCTGAGGTGTCGTGCTGAGGTGCTGGTGTGTGATTCTGAGGTCCTTCTGAGAAGCTGATGTGTGACTCTGAGGTGCTGAGGTGTGATTCTGAGGTGCTGAGGTGTGACTCTGAGGTGCTGGGGTATGATTCTGAGGTGCTGAGGTGTGACTCTGAGGTGCTGAGGTGTGATTCTGAGGTGCTGAGGTGTGACTCTGAGGTGCTGGGGTGTGATTCTGAGGTGCTGAGGTGTGATTCTGAGGTGCTGGGGTGTGATTCTGAGGTGCTGGGGTGTGGTGCTGAGCTGTGACTCTGAGGTGCTGAGAGGTGCTGAGGTGTGAGTCCTTGCTGTTTTCACAGCAAAACAAGTGGCACTCTAATTTCATATACTTTACTTTTCCTCATAGTACCGTCCCTGAGAGTGGAGATGATGTTGAAGGATTCACTAACCTGTATCCACAACACCAACTGAAGCACCAAACACAGCCATCATGATAATCAGTAAAAATGCCTTCTTGCAGAAAGGGATGAAATAAAACCCAGCTGCGGTAGCCAACATTGACACACCTGAGGAAAAAGAATTAAGCCAGCTAGAAAACAAGTGTTCATGAAGGTTCGAAGTCAAAGGGACATCATAAAAAATTCTAAAAATGAAAACTAACACTGAATTAAAGCTGTTTGGTCTTGGGCGGGACATAGTGATGTACATCTTTAATCCCAGCACTTGGGAGACGAGGTGGGCAGGGCTCTAGGAATTGAGGCCAACATGATCACATAGTTTCAGACCAGCTGGGGCTGCATAGTGAAAGCTTGTCTCAAAAACAAAAACTAGAAAAGGTAAAACCAAATCACAACAACAAAAATGTTTGAGCATGAATGGATGAGAGACGCAGAGGCTATATGTGGGGCTTTAATCTAAAGCTTTTATAATACTTGTGGCCCATAAAAATGTAAATTACTATGACTTGATTCCAATTCTGTCATTGCTAATGATCAAATTAGAAATTGTAACAAAAGATAATTTTATAGTGTTTGAGTTGGTCCAAAAAGTATTAATTCAAAGAATATTTTATAAGATAACAATGTAAAAATGCAAAAGTAAAACTCAATCCTTATAACAGATAATAGGAAAGCTTTACCAAATAAATTCATTTGTGGGATAAAAGGAAATGAAGTACAGAAAAAAAGTCTTTCAACCCACTTTGGAAGTAGTAATGATTACTTATGTATCAGCAATAAATTAGTAACCTTGCCTCCAAAGATGTTTTAATATAGTAATCTAGATTGCTTTAATCTTGCCAATTTATTGAAAATGGCATGCTAACAGCTCTGCTCTATTTTCCAGGGTCAGGACCCAAGGTGACAGTCTGTGCTCAGCTCTGACAAGGGCAACAGGACAGAAGTGCACCCTCTATCACTTCCCTACCATCCCCTGTCCTTTCGTCTCCCAACCCAAGTCCACAGAGCCTGGCCAGGTTCCAGGAACTCATTCTGAGCCCTGTGGCCCAGAAGCCCCGCCCCACCCCATAAGCAAAGCTTCCTGGTCAGCCAGCGCATGTGCCTAGAGAGGAGTCTAACTCACAGTACAGGTCCATTTGGCTCGGGGTTGCCAACACTCACACCCAGGATAGAGCTGATCACGTTTTTAGAGGCTTAGGAGTCGTTTTCCTCCAGCGAAGGGTACGGAAGCGCGGCTGACAGGGCGGATGAACACAGCTGTTTCCATTGCCAACCATTCTGTAGACTATGCTTTTAATATTTAGAGTAATGTGAAAATTCATTGAAAAAAAGTGAAAAGCAGTGTTTGCTTACCCAAAAGTAAAAAAGGATTCATGTAGTCAATGAGAACTCCACCGATCATAGTGCCGCATAAAAATCCAGAGGCGCGGCCCACAAAGATGATAGAAAGATTGCCGAGGTTTTGATTCACATTTGTGGCCAAATCTTGAAATGTAGGCCCGAGGATAGCAATGCTTATTCCCTGAAATTTAAAAAGAGAAGAGCTGTGAACTTACACCCATTAAAATTATGTTTATTTAGATGGTTGCCTTTTCCTTTATAGAAAATGGGAGGAGAATTATAGTGTAATATAGGGGTTCCCTTTATTCAAACAGGAAAAAGTACAACCCTTTACTATTAGAGTCATATGCTCCTGTGAGTTTTCTTCTACTTAACTTTTAAATTTTATTTGTTTGCCTTTGGTTGCAATTCTTTTTTAGATTTTTAAGAACACTTTAAAAGATTTCCCTGCATTTATAGTTAAGATATATCAAATTTATTTTCAAAATATTTTCTTTATTTTAAATCTGACTGATATAAGAATTTAGATGTCAAAATTAAATTCTCAAACATCAACTTATTACGTTGGTTATGTTTTTAAAAAGCAATACTTCTGGGACACATGGATTTCTTTTTCTGAACTACACACATAATATGCAGGAAATAACTATCTGAATATTTCTAAATCTATAGGCCTCTTTAATGAAAGTCCAAAGCTACCAGGCAGAAGTATAGACTATAGGGCTTTTTAGGAAATATTTACATATACATATACAAAAAGGCTTTATCAATAAAATGTTGCCTGTAGCAAAAATGTGTTAGCAAGAACCAAGGGTTGAAGAGAAAATTCACTGAGGCCTTTGAGAAAAACGTTTCTAAGTCATCTATATTTCAAGAGTAATTAATTATAATGCACTGGTCTGCCCCAAAGCAAATGTCCTCCTTATCTTAGCAGCAGGAACTCAGAACTAAGGACTGCAGCGTGGCCAGGCCCGCAGCAAGCACCAGGTTCATGAAAGAAGACTGACTACAGGTTCTAACCGAACTCCTTCACAGGACTTAGGCCTGTGCGCACAGTGAAGACTCCTTAGCGCCTGCAGTATTTTCTAGAGTAGACCCTCCTATAGCGAAGTGGCCGGAAAGCAAGCCAGGTGTGGGTGATCTGCAGTCCCAGAGACTGGCGCAAGGTGCTCAAATTCAGCCTCAGTCTGGGCTGCTTAGTGAGACGCTGTCTCAAAATACTGAAGTTTCAAAAAAACGGACGCGGCTCCGCCCGGCTACTAACCACCGTCTGAGAGACAGGCCTTTGACGCCTACCCTAACCTCCTGGATGATGAAGAAAGTCACTTTCCTCTCAGAGCCCGTTTTTCCGTCTGGAAAATTACTAGTTGGCATAACTTGGTCAGGTTACCAGGAAGAGGCAAAGTGGCATTTGACAGTTTAATAATTTGGAGCTCGCGGGGATGATTGTGGAGGAGAGCAGGTGACGGCTCCGGTTTCCCTTCCTGTATCTCCTCCCAGCGCACCCAGGTGACAATGAAAGTTTAACGACGTCGGAAAACACATTAAGGTGATCCGTTTGAATTGACAAAAACCCTCCAAGATTAGAAACGTGTCCATTTTTTAAGTGGGGAGCCTGAGACCCAGGAAGATGAATGCACCCGGGCTCCCTCTGTGCAGGCTGGGGGAGCAGGTCTGCAGCTGGGGAGGGCTCGTTCCCTACGAAGCCTCCTGCCCCAGCCTGGGAGGGGGTAGCCTCGGCTCTCACCAGCCCCACGAAGGAGGCGTACAGGACCAGCGTGGTGAGCCAGAGCAGCGCGCCCCGGCTTCTGCCGCCGCGCCCGGCCGCCTCCTGCTCACTGCGTGTCGCTGGGACCTCGGCGTCATTCAGGAGCCACTGCCCAGTCACCGGGGCCACGGCCCCGGGGAACTCCAGTTCCAGCTCCAGCTTGGCGGCTCCGAAAGGCTCTGGACTCCCTCAACGTCTCCCCGGCGACTAAGCCCTGGGCGCAGCCCGGCCCCGCCCCGCAGAGCCTCTCCCCACGCCACCTCCCCGACCTCGGGTCCACGCGGGGCTCGCCCAGTCCGCACCTCTCCTGGACTCCCGAGGCGCAAAGGCAGCCACGCCGGGGACCACAGGTAGACGCTGCTGCGCCCCAATGAAAAGTCCCGCTAGACCCACAAGATGAGGTCCGCAGAGTTTCCTGCAGAGAGAGGGAGGTTTGCCCTTCATAAACTTCCCCAAACCCTGCCCTGCTGTCTGAGATTTCTGAGCCTTGTGTCTGTCTTTCACTCCACAAACATGTAATGAGGCGTACTCAGGAGCTTTCCTATGTGCTGATTAATTCCCTCTATGCTGCCACCCAGTCAGTCGCCAACCACCGTATAACAGCAACTCCAGAAACAAATGTAGGTTCTCTGGTTTCGGATATATGCCTCTTCTAATTCAGCACATAGTTCTGGAAAAGCATAGTATGTAGTAGATGGTTAAGTAAAGTTTTGCTAGCTGAGATCTTAGAGTTTGAGATACAGTTTCTATTCGGTTGAAAGAAGACATGTAAATAATTACTGACTGCATGATTCAGCCTTCTAGAAAAAACACTATGAAGAACAGGTTATGGGACGCGTAGAAAAGAGGAACTACTTCTATTTGGGAGGCTTGAAGAAGACTTCACTGCAAAGATATGCCATTGGGATCTTGGCAGAATAATGGAGTTGTCCATAGGAAAGCAAGACTTCAGATGAAAAGTGTTAGGGCAGTGTATGGAGGGCACGGGGTATCTTAAGGTGGACAGTGCTAAATGTTGGGGGAACATGCACGCAGTCTCCAGTTCCCACCTTTATAGGTCTTGTCGGCTAGTGGAAGAGACCGGAATCAAACAGCTACACCAAAAACGTAGCGTAAAGCTGCGGAGGAACGTGCGGGGCTGTGATTTCAGAAACCCACTTTGGTCTGGAGTGTTTAGGAAGCTATCTTTAAGGAAAGTGTGGATGCTGTGTACCAAAGACACTGCAGGGCGATTGGGAGACCTAAGTCAGCGCCATGTTGTAAAGATCTCTGGATGACACACCCATGAGTTTGGACTTCAGCAGTTCACTCCTGATGACACACTGAGATTTAGTGTGACAACAGGATGCTTTCCAGGAATGTGTTAGCCCTCGTGATAATTCCTCTTTCTCACCTCAAATTGAGCTCATCCCATCCTCAAGAGATCTTTTCCTGCTCCCGTGACACCACGCTGTTGCCACCATCTACCTGGTCTTCTCTGGACAGACTCCAAGGTCACACCTTAATATTCCCTGTTTCTGTCTCTCAGTACATCTCAAGTTCTGCCAATATCACCTCATTAGAAATACTCTATAGGTATTAAAAACAAAAACAAACAAGCAAACAAACAAAAAAACAGGCTTTTCCCTGTGAAAAGGCTGGATTGAAAACAAATTTGGTTTAAAGATTTAACTGCCCCCCCACCTCCACCCCCCTGCAGTAAGATCCTAATATGCAGCTCTGGCTAGCCTCGACTTCTCAACCTTCTGACCCCACTCCCCCGCAGTAAGAGCCTAGTATGCCGCTCTGGCTAGCCTCGACTTCTCAACCTTCTGCTTCCCTTCACCAAGACCAGGATTATAAGCACACGCCAGCAGATCTGACTGGAACCGTCTGCTTGGGGACTCTAGGCCCCAACAACATCCAATTCCGTAAGGAAATAACTGATGTGTAAGCCACGCATGGTGGAAAACACTTGTAATCATGACACTGAGGAAGCTGAAGCCACAGAATCACTTGGCCAAGGCCAGCGGAGGCAACAAAACAAGCAAACAAGAAACCCCCGAGACCGGGTGGTCAGATGAGCTGAGCGAAGCGGCCGGTTTTGTATACAGTGTGGGAGTCTGAAGAGATATGGCCTTTATAGACTCCTGTGTTTGAGTGCCTGGCCCACAGGGAGTGGCACTATTGGGTGGTGTGGCCTTGATGGAGGAAGTGTGTCACTGTGGAGGCGGGCTTTGAGGTTTCATATATGTGCTTTTGCACCCACACCCCATTTCCTGAATAACAACTCAGAGGCTTAAATTTATTTTTAAAAATGCCTAGGCTGTAAGTTCTGCTGGTTCCCCAACTAACTCTTTTTTAGGGTTTCTCTGTGTAGTCCTGGCTGTCCTGGAACTCACTTTGTAGACCAGGCTCGAACTCAGAAATCCGCCTGCCTCTGCCTCCCAAGTGCTGGGATTAAAGGCATGCGCCACCACCGCCCGGCCCCAACTAACTCTTAACTTACAATTTATTCTAACTTGGACTTAGCTACATGGCTGTTTTCTTCTCAGTTTCATTCATCTGATTTCCTCAGAATCTGGATGGTCATCCTGCCTCTGACCATCTCCCAGAGTTCTTCCCTCTCTGCCGGATGTCCCACCTTCTAATCCCGCCTCAGCTCATTGGCCATCAGGTTTTTATTGACAGGTAATACTTCCACACAGCACACACGGGGGAAGATTATCCCTACGTCTCCCCCTTCTAGTCCAGTAAAACGCTCTTTCTCTAACATTAATAAACTATATACAATAAGGACAATTATGAAAGGCATCAGGCAAGAGTTACATTCACAATGCCTAGTGTATTTGTAATGGACGACCTTGGAGAGAGTATCTACCATCCTATCTCGGTGGGTCCAGAGTTCTGTACCTAAATCACTTTCTATCGTAACTTGCATTACCAACTTAAAAAAATATCTTTTTTAGATTTCAAAACACTTTCTTAAATCCTAAACAACTTAAGCTTAATTGTAAGACTATAACCATCGATCTAGTCTTCAACCCCATCAGAGCCCTGAGAATAAATACTACCTAAGTAAATGGGAAGTGCTCAAGCAGCTTCCAAAACTATGTGACAGACTTTTTGTGAGGCAGGACCTTATTGAAGGACTTGCCTACTTTGTCCTTGTAAGCTCAACAGTTAACTTCCCCGTGTCCCAGTTATCCAGTTTGAACATCATACTGTTAGCGGTTGAAGCAGGGCGATTTCTTGCCCAGTGGCTAGCTTGCCACCTAGAAGCAAACTCCATATGGAGATTCATGTGGAAGGTCTTCAGTGCTCACCTTCTGTGAAACAGAACAGAGGAGCTGCCAGGAACAGACATGCCTCACTGCCAAAAAGGCTTTTATTAATAAAAACATTTTTAAATGCCATAATCTGTAGATCTCTGACATTTTTGAAGAACATCCATCTATCTACACTATATCTGAATAGGCAAACATTCCTCGTTTCTAACAATTCACTATCTGTATTACCTAGGAAACATATTTCTGTAATTAACTAAATTAATATCTAACATGACCGTGAGTTTGATAGACTGACTACTAACTTGCATTTCTTAATTATCCCAAACAGTAGCTTTCAAGGGCTAAAACTTTACATTGTAATTTTAAATGAGCTTCATAGGTACAATACCTTATACAAGAGTTGAAACAGATATACAGTATGTTGCAGCAAAAGTAATCTTAAATTTGTATCAATATACAAAGTCTGTACCAATGTAAAAATATTTGGCTTGTTGATGCTCTTTGGTCCAAAGGTAGATTCAATGGTCTACCCTTTTATCCTTTTATTTCTGTATCTCCCCCTCTTTTTCTTTTTCATGCCTTCCCCCCTTTTCCTCTAATACTTGATAGGAGAGAAAAAAGGATAGAAGAAAGAAAAAGGGAAGGAAATCTTTGAATCTAACCTCTTATACTTTGTTTTCTCTTTGACCAAGACCATTAACAACTCGTGACCAACTCTCCTTAAGTTATGACATCCACCCCAAAGAGTAGATGCTCACTGTGGGTGACATTCCCTTCTAGAGGCCCTAAGAAAATTGGGATATTGGCCAGTCTTAAGAAAGTCAGTTGTAGCATTTGTTGTCCAGTCTCTGTGTGCTATGGAAGTGCAGCGCTTACCTGAAGTCCTGGCTGGAACAGTGTGATGTTGGGTGATCTAGTCAGCCATATAGAAGTTTTTCTGGATGCAGATTTTTGAGGAAACAGCAATTGGGGCAGTCTGGCCTACCTGTCTTGTCTTCTTTGGTGTCTGGTCCTTTTATTCTGCAAACATATAAGCTTCCAAAGGTAACACACATTTTTGCATTAACACACACATGGCATGCTCAGTGTGCACAGATTTGTTAAAGATGATTCTCTGTTCTATGTTTAAAAGGCATCAAACTTCATACTCTTTTGGACTGTACAGGCAAACTGTAATATAATTTTTTTATCTATGCCATTTGAAAGGATGGCATGAAAAGTCCTGCAGACTCTGAACCAAAAAAGATTTATTTATTGGCTATGCTCAGCTGAAGTCCTGGCTGGAGACATTTTCGTGTCTCAGTCAGTCTCAGAGCTGCCCCCAGGTAGGGGGACCAGAATTCACGTCACCTGTCTTGTCAGTCTTGGTTTCTTCCTTCGTGGGAGCAGCCTAGATCTTCAGCAGCTTCCCCTAGTTAAATCTAATTTTTATTAATTTTGATGGAATCCATTGTTGCGTGTAAGTTTTTAAAACATGCTGCCACCTTCCCAGGAGTTCTGCCCTTGCCCCAAACTTTCCTGGCTCCCTTTGTTCCATCAGACTTAGCCCAGGATGGAATGCAACCATCCCCCAACCTGGGAACTGGGAGCTCCTGTCCACACTCCACCAGTTCCCTTTCGGGTTTTTCTTTCCTTCCTCCAGGCTATCTTTGCCAAGCCTCCAGCTACTGCTCCGCCTTTGCCCGCAGATGAGAAACACTTCATACAGCTTTATTATTTTAGAACTGACCAGATAACACAATTGCTGGGCACAGAAATCTCTGCCCTAATCTTATAAGCCTATATCAGACATCCACTGGTGGTGGAGGCCACTGCTTCTGGCTGCTCCAAGATCTTACATGGTTGTGTGTCCTTCTAGTTCCAAAGCCTGGCCCTAAGAGCTCCCTTCTCTCTCCCTGCATCTGCTCTTCCTCCCGTGGAACCCTTTGCCCAACAATTGGCTTCTGCCTTCATTATTGACCAAATAAAGAACCAATTAAGGAAACAGCACCTCCCCCTACAATCCATAGCTTTTCTTCTGTTGAAACATAGACAAAACCTCTTCCCCAATCCAACGCATTTCCTGCCTTCCATTTTTAAATTAAGACATCCTTATAATATATTGGTTGGTTTATTTCTGAAGGTTTTTTTTTTCCACAACCCAATGTCTCTCAGCAGCTGTTGGTTTTCATTCATTAGTATTTAAAATTTTAAAGTTAATAAAGCACTATGTGATCTATCTCTGGGGGTCTTTGTTACCCCTTTCTGTTTGTTTTTTTGTTTGTTTGTTTTGTTTTTTAAGATTTATTTATTTATTTTATGTACACCATCACTGTCTTCAGACACACCAGAAGAGGGCGTTGGATCTCCATTACAGATGGTTGTCAGCCACCATGTGGTTGCTGGGAATTGAACTCAGGACCTCTGGAAAAGCAGCTAGTGCTCTTAACTGCTGAGCCATCTCTCCAGCCCTTCCCTTTCTGTTTGTTAAGCGTCTCTTTTAAAATATGATTAGATTTCTCAACAACTACTTGACCAGTAGAATTGTAAGATATGTTAGTAACATATTTTATGCCATTATATGTCTAAAATATTGTTGTATTCGAATGGATACACATGTCAAAGTATCATCAGCTTCAGTCTGCAAAGGCATTCCCAAGATAGCCATCATCTTAATAAATGTGCTATCTCAGATTCACCCCTTTCAGAACTCAAGGCAGAAGCCCCTTGGAATTCTGAACTTGTATCAACTGTATGATGTATTAACACATGTACATATCTCAATTTTCCAAGCTCTATAAAATGAAACACATAATCTATTGCATGATATGACTTTGTGGTAGAATCATTAAGCAGAATCTGGATTTTGTTTTTTGTTTGTTTTTGTTTTTCCAGACAGAGTTTGTCTTTATAGCCCTGGCTGTCCTGGAACTCACTCTGTAGACCAGGCTGGCCTCGAACTCAGAAATCCGCCTGCCTCTACCTCCCAAGTGCTGGGATTAAAGGCGTGCACCACCACCGCCCGGCTCAGAATCTGGATTTTTAACTCAGAATATTGTGGGCTGCTGTTCTGATTCCTCAAGCCTTTATGGGTTTGTTTGTTTGTTTGTTTGTTTTTCTGGAAATATATTTTCTGCTGTTGCTGTGGGTTCCGGGTTGGATTCTTCTGAAGATTTGTTATTCTGATTAAAAACTCCTCTAACCGCCGCTCTATGGCCTGTAACCTAGCGTTCCAATCTTTCAGTCCTCTCCATCTCTGAGTGGCTTTCTTGGGGGAAAAACACAGTCTGGCGGCTTGGCGGAGCTGAGTGAGACTGGGAGGCTTGGCAAAGCTAGCCTTGGGGGCTGAGTGAGACATCTGTTGGTGGTAGCTGATCTCTGGAGCATATTGTGAGCTGCAGCTCCAGGCAAGGAGCAAGCGCCTCGCTACAGATGACACCCAGCGTGGTAGGCGAGAGTCCACTATTAATGTAGGATTCACGGATGGATTGCACACGGTGATACAAGTCTAGGAGTGGGAGAATTGGTTTCTCAGTGAGCAGAGAGGAGTCACGTGGCTCTGGCGCGTGGAAATCTTGGAGAAACACAGAGGCAGGCTCAGCTCATGGGCTCTGAGTTCCCCTGCTGTGAAAAGAGTCAAGGTGGCTGTTCTGAAGCAGAGAGCCAAGCAGTAAACGTGTCTGCTTCCTACAAGCAGGTCATCATAGGTTAGAGTTCTAAGTTTGGTTTAATTGTTTTTAAAGATAGAAGGTAATGCAGACTTTGCCTGAGTCAGTGGGGTCAGTGCAGGGAGTTTGGGCCCAGAGGTGATGTACAAGGACCTGCAGTGCAAGGACCGTGAGCTGGAGGAAGGCAGAGAGGAAGAGCTGCTGCCTCCAACAGGAGATACAGGGAGACTGTAGGAACAAAATGCTTTAGGAAAGTCTTGAAGACGTCTTGCAGGATAACTCATTTTCTTCGAACGTGGGCTCCACGGGAATTCTGGATTAAATATCCTGCAAGACGGATTAGAGGAAGGGTAAGACTAGGCTCATACAGTACTTGTTTAGCTTACTTCATTTGTTTTGAATTGTTTTAATTATCAAAGTGGATGTGATTTTGGGTTTTGTGGTTACATTATTCCTCTGGGAGAGAAGTCAAGCTAAAGGTCTTTGTGGTTACTGCCTCAAGGACATTCTACTTTGGGAGAAAGGTTCTACTTTTGTGTTCATAGTAAAGGAGAATAAGCTCTGGACCCCCTCCAGAGTTAGATGGATCAGATATGACAGAGGGCGACCTCCTGGAGAACTAGAAAAATTCAAGAGAATCAAACAGGACACGTAAAGATTGAAACGAAATCCTATGGGGTCCAGATGCAGTGTGTGTCATTACCTTTTCTTTTGACTCTCTCCTTCCTTCCTTTAGAGACTTTATTTTCTTATTTTCAAACTAAATATTTCTTTCTATGTTTTTTTATACCCAGTTTTGTTTCTCTTCTATGGTTTTCAAACTTAATACCTTACCAGTTCATAAGCTGGGGATTCCTCAGTCATACCACAGCTCTGGGAAAATGTTCCTTCTACTCTTACATGCATCTGCAGGTTTCTCAGGCCAGCACGTGTCAATGGTAGGTGGCTTGGCCACCTCGGCTCAGTCTAGCTGGCTTTTCCAGCATGGACCTGAATTGGGCTGCAGTTTCCCACTGACTGCCTAGCTCTCTCTAGTGTACTTTTGGACATTTGTCTGGAACCGCAGTGTTTGGGAGAAGCTACAACTACTGTGCACGGAGGCTCTGAAGGACCAACTTTTCTTCTCAGTAGGGGCTTTTTTAAAAAAGAGCCTTCCGCATTGCCGCTCTGAGAAGACAAAAAGGCCAAACTTTGTCCAGAGTCCCAAGTATGAAGCAAAGGTAAAGACGATCCTGTCCGGGGCAGAGTACACAGCTGCAAACCCAGGTCACTCGGGGATGGTTAGCAGCCAAGGCCTTGGGAACTATAATTTTATTATAACTGTTTAGATAAGACATCTAATGTCCTTCAACTTCCCCACTTTAAAAATACCTTCTCAAAGATTCATAAATGTGGGAAGTGGGAAGATGGATACACATGAGTCCGGCTTAAGTCCGAACTCTCTTATCATTCTTAAGTGCAAAATGGGACAAGGGTACCGACAGCAGGCTTTCAGGTGCTGGGCCCAGGAGATGAGGAACAAGGAGCAAATTTCAGTTTCCACCTGCCATTCAGAAAGTCTTTCTCCTCTGAAACAGGGGAGTGTCTATAACCATCTCTATTAGGAAGTTTACCAACACTATACACTCTTAAGTCATGTAGCAAGTAACAGTTTCATTGGTGAACTGGTAAGTTTAGAAGTTGTAAAGTTCTTGTGAGAAGCTGGGGGGAAAAGGGTTGTGCACGTCGTTGTTATAGCAACGGTGTGAAGTGAAATACTACTCACATGTAGGAACCCAGTATAGGTGTGAAACGCTCAAAATGTAAAACAAGAAGATGTTCTTGACCAATGCTGAAAGAGAGATTTTGATTTTGTTGTTGTTGTTGTTGAGACAGGGTTTCTCTGTATAGCCCTGGCTATCCTGGAACTCACTCTGTAGACCAGGCTGGCCTTCAACTCAGAAATCCGCCTTCCTCTGCCTCCCGAGTGCTGGGATTAAAGATTTGCGCCACCACTGCCCAGCTGATTTTTTTTTAAATAGAAGAAACAACTAATGACTCAAGAGTCTAAGCGTAATGCAAGTATTTGTTATGAATTCATAATTATTAATGCATTTCTATCATGTATTATAATAGTCTACTCAAGCTGTTATACAAAGCCACATAAACGCAATCATATGTAGTTGTAATAAATTCACAAGACCACTCTTACCCTTTAAGGTTAGGTCTCAAATCCAAGACTAGTTTTATCGAGTACCTGTGGCCCCTCCCAGCTCTCCCAGCATCCCTCACTACCTATGGCCCCTCCCACCTCTCCCAGCATCCCTCACTACCTATGGCCCCATTCAGAGCTTTTCACCCGCCCCTTACCCTAAACCTCTCCCGCCTAGGGGCTGGGCTTCTGCTTTTCTTCCCCAGTCCAATCCTTTTGTAAGAGCCTTTTGGGCTTGGGCCACCTTTCTTAGTCCTCCTCTCTTGCTCTCCCTCCCACTCATCTGGTTTAGTCGGGCACCATGTCCAGCCTGGACTCTTCCCTCTGTCTGTTTTCTCCCTTAAATCTATAGGAGAAGTTATGTCCTCCTTTTATTTCATTTTTTATTCAAAGAGGAAATAAAATCACAATTCATTAGAATGCCTGAGCAGGAGGTGAGGACGCTGCCGAGTCTGGAACCGCTTGTGTTTTGGCAGAACTTCCAGCAGCAGAATCCACCTTTCTCGCTACTGGACCAAGCAGCAGAGATGCTGACAGCAAACAGGGCATCTCCTCATCCCAGCTTGCCCTTCAGGGAGAGCACACAGTAAAATCACCCATACTGTCACCAGCCTGTAAATTAGATTCTGCCCAGCAGAGGTTCTGGTCCTCAGCTTTGCCTGAGATTTCACGAGTGGGCATTTCAGCGTACAGTGCTAGGCATGGGTGATTTAGGGACACTTCAGGGAAACTCTTCAGCAGTCGCGGTTAAAATCCATGGAACCAAACACTTACCCTGGGGACAAAAGGACAACATAATCATGTTCTTCCAGGGTCCTTTCTACCAGAGCTTGTGGGCTCTGGAGGGGCAGCAGCAGATGACACTTTGTCCTTCAGGATTATTGAACGCTTTTCATATTTCAGTCCTAGGAAAAGCACTTTATACCCCAGGATAAAACAAACAAGCACAGTGGTATCTAGTTTTGATTTAAGAACCCAGCCCTCCCCCCGCTGGGAGGTGGGGGACCTGAAAAACTTCCCATAAACCTCCACTGTAGCAAGAGAGCAATCTGTAGCTTTTGCTGTACTGAAGATTAATTATGGCTGCGGGGAACACACAATCATCACCTAAGGTCCTTCAGTTTTTCCACTACACTATAATCGCACACACTCAGAAACCCTGGTAATTTTATATTTTCTTCTAAGCACAAGTACCTTCTTACCACTTTTTTTTTTTATCTTCTCTGGCTGTTTCTTTTGTTCTCTTCTTATCTGGGCATGGTGGCTCACGCCTGGACTGAAGCAGGAGGCCTGCCAAGGGTAGCAGGCCATCTGAGCTGCATAGTGAGTACCAGGCCAGCTAGAGCCACACAGGAAGAACCTGCCGATAGATAGATAGATAGATAGATAGATAGATAGATAGATAGATAGATAGATAGATAGATGCATACATACATATGTTCATAAACAAACAGCTGTGTTAAAGAAGTAGATGGTAAGGCAGAATGCCTAGTTTAAGGAATTAGTACTACAGCCTAAGGCCCCAGGGCTTTAGAAAATGCAATGAATTGCTGAGTTTTTTATTTGTTTTTGTTTTTGTTTTTTTTTATTCTTCTTTTACACAAACACAACTGACCCAGACTGTAAGTCTTCTTTATTTTTGTTTATTTGTTTGTTTTTTCGAGACAGGATTTTCCTGTGAAGCCCTGGCTGTCTTGGAACTCACTTTACAGACCACACTGGCCTCAAACGCATAGAAAACCACCTGCCTCTACCTTCTGAGTCCTGGAATTAAAGGCATGTGCCACCATGACCCTGGCAACACTTCCAGTCTCTAAGAGAAAAGTACGTTACAAAAAGAGCATGCAGCTTTTATCCATCCTTTCTCTCCAGATCTATACTTACATGAACCACTTGGTGCTGGGCATATTATAAGTGGCCTCTATTGAAGAAAGGTGTGACATTTCACTTAAACCAAAGATTTATTCAGAAGCAGGTTACAGAGATAAGAGAAAATAAACTCACTGCAATCGGGTTGGAATTAAATGCCATTCGCAATAAACAAGAGGTAAATAACATCATCCCTGAATCCTACTCGTTTATAGAGGGTGACGCACTGAGTTTTTGTCATACTTAGTATGCAGCAGTCTTTCTCTTCCCCTACTGAGGCCAGCATCCCACCTTTCCTGGATGCTTGAAACTCTGGGAGGCAGAGCTTCATCTGACAGCTGACACAACTGTTCCAACCCCTAGACAGACTGCCTAACTATAAAAGAAAGTCGTCAAGTATTCACAGTGTTTATAATGTGATTATTACTCAGATTGTTACTAGGAAATGTCAGATCTAGAAACAGCAAGGCCCAGACCTATTATGTGTCTTTCTGAGGTAGTTGAGGGCTCAAAAAGATCCATCTGCAGTTCTCATATTTAAGGCAGGGGTACAAGGTATCTGCAGAACTCTAGATAAGACAGTATAAAAATTCACCCTTTCACTAACGTAGTAAAACAAAGTGCCACCAATGCCTTCTGAACACAACTAAAGCCAAATACATTCTATTGTCAAAGTATTGAAACAAACTGTCTACAAATCCTCTCTGAAAACAGACAAAAATTCATATACTAAAAAATATTCTGTCTGATGTTTGGTACATTCCTGAGGCTCTCAGGGACTCAGATGGCTGTGGAAAGCAGACAGCTTGAGTTCCAGCATTTGAGACAAGGCTGAAATGGCAATGGAAGACCCCCATCTCGAAATAAACAAATAAATAAACAGCTTTTCCCCCTAAAAATTGTCTTTAAAAGTAGTATGATATCTACTAAGCTGTAACTGTAATTACCATTTTTACTAATATGAAACACTGAATGTAAATCTTTACTCTGTATATAGAAAGCACCTGTCAATTATAATTTGTCATGATATTAAATGATCATTGACTACAAGACATACTCTGGTTGAGGTATGCTTGAACTTGAAGGAACACATACTTCAGATCAAACACTGTTCAGAAAGCCAGCAGGTATATGAACAGTAGCACACGAAGCTGGCCTGTATCTGTAGCACCTCTCTGACCTTTCAAGCTCTCTGTCTTGATTTTCATTTGCAATGACTCGCTGGCTGCTCCAGCAGACATACTGGACAATCTCATCTTGGAGAGTTTCTCATTCCTAGAATCACAACTCAGGAGCAAAGGCAAGCAAGGCCACATCGAGAGCCTGGGCATAGATGGGCCTAAAAGGCAGAGTCAAGCCTTGTAGACAGCTCTCTTAAAACCCGTTGCATAATCTCTTTGTAGATATAGAAAAATAAGTCATTAACACTCTTTAATCCACTGACCAGTAAAGTCAAGCAAGCTGAAAACTACTGTCCATTTCCAATCTTTCGTGAAACTATTCTGTCTGACTTTCCTGGTGAGTATGGATGGCCTGACATTGGCTCAGCAAATCCATTGTCTTCCTCAATGGTTGATCTATTTGAATATTACCCAGCTTTTCAAACATGAATGAATTCTTTGCACACTCTGAAAGTTAGGGACAATAAAATACTGCCTAATGACCCCTGACAAAACAGGAGCCTCATCACAAGAAATTAAGATTACAAAACCATGAAATACTTATGTAACATGCTGCAATCCAAACCATTTTAGCATTTCCTACACATAGACCTTGGAACCTAAATCCCCAGAGGCCACTGAAACTTTGCTGATGGTCTCTGGTTGGCCTATTTAGAAGTGTGGACTCATGAAAACCAGGGGCTGAAGATCTGAAGGTTGGTAGAGTACTGGGCTAGTCCATGCGGAGGCCTGAGTTTGACCCTTCAATTTCTGTTCCACAAGGAACAGAGAATCAGGAAGAACTCGGTCTTCTCTAAGTAGTAGCCTTTTGGCCTGGTTTCTGACAAGGTACTTGCTATAGCTTGAATATGAAATGACCCCACCACGGGCTTATCTGTTTCAACATTTGATTCCTGGCTGGGGGCAATGTTTTAGAGAATTGTGGAATCTTAGGAAGTGGGGCTCCCCTGGAGGAAGTGGAGCTCCTCTGGAAGAAGTGGGGCTCCTCTGGAGGAAGTGGGGCTCCTCAGGAGAAAGTGGGGCTCTTCTGGAGGAGGTGGGGCTCCCCTGGAGGAGGTGGGGCTCTCCAGGAGGAGGTGGGGCTCGTAGGGAGGAAGTGCATCACGGGGGACAAGGCTTGAGGATTTTGCATCAGGCCACACTTTTGTTCTTCTCTCTCATCCTGTTCTACCAAGATGCAAAGGCATGAGGGTCCCAGCCCCCACTCCTGACACATGGAGCCTCTTGTAACTGTGTTCACCCCTCCATGATAGACTGCACCCTCAAACTGTGAGACAAAATAAGCCCTTCCTTGGCTTCTTGTCAAGTATTGGTCACAATTACAAATAAAAAAACTGAACACAGCATTTCACAGAAGGATGAACAGTACCGTTAATCCAAAGCAACGGTCCTGAGAGTAGTTGGTGAGGACACCAAGGCTGGGTTTCTAGACAACTGATGCAGACTGCTTCTCTGCATTGTTCATCTACTTCAAAATCCATCCCATGGTACTCTTCTGTGCCTTTCCATTCATTCTTTTCTTGATGGGCCACATCTAAAAGGCAGAGTGTTCTAACCCCGAGATGTTTTCCTTTCATTCACATTACAGACGTAAGGTGGCTAATTTATACATCACAGGAAATAGAACAGCCGTGAATATGGCTGAGCCCAGACATATGTACAGAACCACTGGCAGATCCGGGTAGTGTTCTTGAAGAATTCCAATCAATGCAGGGATGGCCATTTCTCCCAGGGTACCACCAATTACAAAGAATGCTGCAGATTTCCCAGTTAAGGTGGTGTACTGCTCAATCCAGGAGATGCCGCTGGGAAACGTGGTTGCCATGGAGGCTCCATACACAGACGTCGCGATCCAGAGACAGAGATGGCTCTTGTCAAAAAGCACCAGAAATAAAGACGAGGCCAGGCTGCCAATGTTGCTCAGAACAATCATGGTTCCAGGCTTTAAGAATGTCGCAAAGAAGATGGCCAGACCCCTGCAGGCTGCAAAGGTCCCCCAGAAGATGGAGTTCAAGCCAGCTGCCTCACTCTCTTCCATGCCAACATGGGTGGTGGCAAAGGAGAATACAAAAGAGCCGTAGGTCACCTCGGCTCCCACATAGAAGAAGAAAAAGAGGAAGAGGAGGCATAGCAGGGCCCAGTGATATTTAGCCCTTCGAGCTCCCTGAGCAGATGCTGAGGACTTTTTCTGCTTTGAGCTTTTCTTACAAAACAGACCAAACAGGAAGACAGAAACTACTAGAACATAGGTGCCAATAGAAGCATATGTCCACAGCAGATTCATGTCATCGGGTACCGCAAACACAGAGTCTGAGGAGGCTTTGGAGGATCGGTTCAGCATTAGAGAGTTAAAGTCGGACTCGGTGTGGTTCTGAGCAGATGCTGTGGTACCCCAGGCCAACTTAGCCAGCAGGGGAGCTAGAAAGGCACCCAAGGCGAAACTGAAGTGCAAGGCCTGCATGTATGGGGCTCCTTTGTCCCCCCAAAGAGTCAAAATGAGAACATTTGCACCTGCCAATGAAACGGAGAAAATAATTTGCCAGACACAGTAAATTAGTAAAAATACAAGAAAGAGGGGGCAGAGGTATAGGGTCAGCTCAGCAGTTAAGAGTACTTACTCTTCTTGCAGAAGACCAGATTTGGGTTCCCAGCACCCAAATCTCTTGGCTCACAAGCCCTTCTAATTCCAGTTCCTACTGGGATCAGCAATGTCTCATCTGCCTGAACACTCACACTCGTGTGCACACACCCACATACAGATGCAAATACACGCACATAATTAAACATCTGTCTGAACTTCCACACTCATGTGCACACACCCACATACAGATGCAAATACATGCACATAATTAAAATAATAAAGAACCCTATAAAAATAAACAAAAATGCTTCATTGACATCAGAAATCAGATGAATATGCGTTGCACAGTGTGAACATGAGAAATGCTGTAAGTTATAAGACCTTGGCTGGCTGTGAGCTGACTCTGTGGTTAAAGATCTCTAAAACAACCCCAAGAACTATGCATTGTAGTGTCTCATACACATGACCTACAGCGTGGTGATCACTGCCTTCATGGCACATTTGTAAAGGTTTGCACAAAATAGTGTAATTGTTGCACTGGGGGATAGTATTGACCCATGCACCTGTTACTACGTGTGTGATAAATGAAATGTTTATATTTAATAAGTGTATCTTCACACTTTAATAAATATACTGCAAATTTGTAGCTTTGTGTACTTGGAGTTGGCAGCCACTAAAGATGATTTATATATGAGCAAAACACCCAGTTAGGGCCTGTAATGGAACAAGAATGTCTGTTAGAAGCTAAGCTCACACTGTCCACAGAGCTCTGGAGGGAAACAGCATCAGGTCTGTGGCTCTTTCTAAAATCCAGACAAATACACAATTCCACCCTATCATTGTCAACTACGTGAAGCTTCAAGCTTAAGATATTTTCACCTTCAACTTCATCCTGCCAGAGAAAGGATGGAGGGATAGAAAGCCGGAGTTGAGGCAAACAGACACCATGCTTATTGTTCAACAGGGCTCAAAACCATTGAGGACATAAATGGAGATAACCTGGGAAGAATATATTCTTCTCTGAACTCAAAAATGGCCATGTCCTAAGTAGACAGCTGTCTCGTTTCTTTCACAACCCGACTGTGGTTCCATCCTCAGTTAACTCTAATAAGCCATTGGTTCTTCTTATCTTAGTATGATTAAATTCTATCTCACAATGAAAGACCTTTAGCCACGCTGTAATTACCCACAGGGAAGGGGTGCCTTCCCATCTGGACACTACAAATCAATACTCTCAAACAGGGAAATATATTCTAGCTCACTTAACCATTAGTTGTTCAAAACTGGTTGGCACAAAACACAGCTGCTAGAAGGGTGGGTTTAAATGAGTGAACCTATGACCATCTCAGTAGGACCCTGTCATGTCACAAGGCTTTGCAGGTGACAGTGAAATCTTATCCACTTTCCCCCATGATAACAGTCAAAGTCACTAACCTGTATCCAGAGCGCCAAATGAGACACCAAACACGGACATCATGACAATCAGTAATGTTGCCGTCTTGCAGAAGGGAATAAGATAAAGGCCAACTGTGGTAGCCAACATTGACGCTCCTAAGAAGGGGTGAAAACCTCAGTTATAGAAACAGTATTCCCACAGGATCAAGCCAATGGCTCAAAGCAAAAATGAAAGTAAAGTCACATTAAGACTGGATAATTAGGGAATTTATACAAATGGGTTATGCCATGTAAATTCTAAATTATCATTATGGATTAGAAGATAAAATAATTACTGGGTGTGGTGGTGCATGCCTTTAACGGTAGGATTTAGGGGGCAGAGAGCAGGTGGATCTCTTGAATTTGAGGCCAACTTGGTCTATGTAGTAAGTTATGGAACAGCCAGGGCTATGTAGAGAGACCTGACATATCCTGCCCTCCACCCTGAACTCTCTAGCCTAAGGATGGGCTGCCCTTCTCCCAGAGGCTTTTCCCTATATAATCCGGCCATTTTTGCATTTTGTCTACCTGACCCTTTCCTACCTTTGCCCTCTTGACTGTTGTATATGGTTCCCCTCTTTTCCTTTTCCCCCTCAACCTCTCACCTCCCATGGTCCAGCTCAGTCTGGTCATGTTCACTCTGGACTCTTCCAGATGCCTCTGGCTATGTCCTTCCTTTTATCTATGATAGACCTTCTCCTCCACCATGCCTAGGTGCAGTCACGTCCTTTTCTTTCTATTTCCTTTTTCATTCAGAGGGCACGAGGTCTTTGGGCTCATAGATCAGCGCCAGGGAAACAGTTAAACATGCAGGGTTGCCTCTTCAACATGAGGATGCATACCTGCTTTCCTCCCAGAAGCCTGGGGTGGATGTTGTTAATAGTCTGGTGATGTGTGCTATCTGTAGGGCCCAGTCAACCCCAGATCCCTCAGACTATTGAGTTTATTCCAGACTCTTGTCCCTAGACATTTAACTTGAGCATTCATTGTTTCTCAGTCAATAGAACCAGTCCTTAGGAG
Organism: Grammomys surdaster; assembly: GCF_004785775.1. Taxonomy (NCBI): domain Eukaryota; kingdom Metazoa; phylum Chordata; class Mammalia; order Rodentia; family Muridae; genus Grammomys; species Grammomys surdaster. The sequence continues at coordinate 4,042,437 of NW_021604635.1, read as the reverse complement.
AGATGTCACACGTGCTATGACCAAGACTGTACCCGATCTTCCTCCAGGTCCCTAAGCTGTAGAGCTCATCTTTATGGAAGACGTCACATGTACTTTGTAAAAGAGGTTTTTGTTTGTTTGGTTTGGCTTGGGAGACAGGGTCTAACTGTAGCCCTGGCTGTCCTGGAACCCACTCTGTATACCAGGTTGTCCTCGAACTCAGAGATCCACCTGCCTCTGCCTCTCAAGTGCTGGGATTAAAGGCGTGTGCTACCACTGTAAGGCTGCAAAAGAGTTTTGATGTAAAGGCCTTAAGCTTTATTGTACTAGCATTGGGATGGAGGTCACTGTTACCAGAAAACTTCTTTTTCCAAAACTGTACTGTGCTTAGATGTCTAAAAGATAAACTGCTTGGTGTCAGATTCTTGAAGTTTGAACCAATAGAAGCTAACTAAGTCATGCTGAACTGGATTTCCTTCTTGCTTCCCAAGGACCATTCTTCTGCTGGCCGTGGTATTTGCAGGGACCCAGCCCCTCACCCCAACACACACACAAACGATGTACTATTTTCTTTCTTGCACAGGTAGCAATGCGAATCTAAATATTCCATAAAGAAAATCCATCTATTCAGTTGTTAGTATACTGAGAACTTTGCCATTTTTTTTCCAGGATATGGAAAAGCAGTCTGGGTTCATGACTGATAGATAGGAAAACATGGACAAAAACACAGCTGATATCAGTTCCCCTCCATCTCCTTCCTCTTCACGTTCAATCCACAGGAGCCTGGCCAGCTGTCAGAAGCTCATCTGGAGCTCTCTGGCCCCGGGAGTCCTGCCCTGCCCGCAAATGTGCAGAGCTGAGCGGTTGATCAGTGTTGAGAGTGGAAACTATAGACTCAGGATTTCTGACACACAAGCCTGAGGACTAATGAGCCTCCAAAGGCCTCCATACAGAGACCCTCCAGCCCTCAAGGTAGTAGGCACAGCCGCGCAGTTGCCGGGGAGGTTGCCCACACACCACCCTTTTCTGTTGTGGAGTCTGCATTAAGGCTGCACCTTTCATACTTAGTGCCAAGTTGTAGACAAACGTCAGTGCTTACTTACCTAAAAGTATAAAATGATTCATGCAGTCGAAAAGCACCCCACCAACCACAGAGCCACACAAGTAGCCGAGGGCGCGGCCCACGAAGATTTCAGAAAGACTACTGATGTTGCGGTTCACGTTTCTTGCCAGGTCTGGAAACGTGGGTCCCAATATGGCAACAGTCATCCCCTTAAATTAAAAAAAAAGATGACTGATGTACTTGTAAACCAGATAATACTCATTTCCTTTTAAAATTTATCACAAAAATGTTCTGAGGAGTGAGTTACAAAGCAGAAAATTATTTTAAGCCCCATTCACAGTAAGCAAAAAAATTTTTAATGATACTAATATTACTAGAGCCATAGACCTTAGTTGATTTTCCTTATTTGAAAGTTTCTCCCCCTAAAACTAGTTAATTCTTTTAAAAATATTAAATATTTATTTACTTTTTTGTTTGTGAGTGTTTTAAATGCATGTGTGCCATGGCATGCAGTGTTCTTGGAGGCCAGCAGAGGGCACCAGATCCCTTGGAACTGGAGTGATGAATGGTTGCGAGCCACCATGTGGATGTGGGGAATCCCATGTCCTCTGGAAGAATAATAGCCAGCATTCTTAAGTGCTAAGCCATCTCTCCAGATCCAGACTGATTTAACTCTTGTAGCTTTTCCTACTTAAATAAACATTAATATGAAACTGGAAATATAAATCAGTGGTAGAGTGTTTGCCAACCATGCTCAAGTCTACATTGGATGTCTAATATGACAATACATCAATGAGAATAAGTCTGGGTGGGGTGTGGCTCAGCGGTCCAGTGCCTACCTAGCACGGACAAAGCCAGGGCTCACTTCCCAGCACTGAGCAAAACTGAGTGCGGTGGTGCACATCTGTAATCCCAGCAGTCCTGATGTAAAGGTAGAAGGATCAAGGAGTTCGGGGTCATCTTCAGGTTTATAGCAAGTTCGAATCTAGCCTAGGCAACATGAGACCTCATTTCAAAAATAATAAATAAAACAAATTTATAAATATGAACATAAGCTTGAAATACTTTTGAAATACAGATTCAAATATATATTTGAAATAGTTTTCAATATTGTGAGATACATATGTTATAATAACATGAGAATTTATGTTAGAAGTTTACATTACCAAATTGTTTTCATTTTACATCTTTATATTTAGTGTATGTATGTATGTGTGTGTGTGTGTGTGTGTGTGTGTATGTGTGTGCACACGCACGTGCCATGCATTTGAAGGTTCCTAGAATCCCCAAGGAAGGCTTCAGGTTTTCTGGAATGAGAGTTATAGACAATTTCAAGTCACCTGACGTAGTTTCTGGGACTGAAACATGGATCATCTGGAAGAACAGCAAGGAATCTGAACCTCTGAGCCATAGTCTAGACCTGGTCTCACTTCTTATATCATTAGAACAGTAATTTTTCTGGTGCATATGGGGTTTTACACATATAGAATACATAGGAGAGAAGTCAACTGAACTTACTGAAATCTTCACTTTTCAAAGAAAACTTCAGCCATCAGAAGCATAGAATATCAGTCGTCTTTGCAAAATATTACAGGCACAGGTACAGCATGACTTTCACAATAACTCTGGTCTGTAGCCACTTTGGTATGTAGTGAAGTCTAACCTAACCTGTCAGCACACTGTAACTGTGTGAGCCTATCTCTCATGACGCATGGCCAATCTCATGGGCTGTATAACATGTGACTATGTCCAAATAAGACTTCCTCCTTCTGCCTATAAATCTTTCTTTCTCACACTGTTGGGTTGGGTTGCCTACTTCCATTGGCTCGAAGAGCTGCCAAATTCACAATTAGTGTCTTTGCTCAAATGAACTCTTGCTAAATTAGACTTCTTGGCATCAGATGGATGACTGGGACTAGACCTCCACTGATCATGACAGCACCAAATACTCAGACAGATGTTCTGGTTGGAGTTCCCTGATCGCCAAGATCTCACATGACAGCCAGGATCACGAGCAGGTTTCCCCTTTGATTAGGATGATACAGATGTGTGTACTGGACTCTTGATTGCACTTGAGCATTTTATACTGGATTAAGTCCGGGATGTCTTTCGATCTGATAATTAACTGTATCCAACCAGGGGCCTCAGGCAGACCCTTTAAAAAAAAAAACCCGAGGAGGATCTGGGAGTCTGGTAACTTCGTTAACATCTGTTAACTTCATTAACAAAGGTTATGGGCCCAGAACCTGTGTACTTTATAGAAAACGAGTTAACCCTACTAAGGATACCATTGACCTGTAGTGGACAAAGTGTGGGTGTTTGCTTAGATTGTTCACTTAGAAGGAGCATTTGAAAACAGAGCTTTCAAAGATGCCACAAGATTATAGAGAGAGGTATCGATTCCTTAACTGGTTCTTGATTGTGTCAATAAAGGAGGCAGAAGTCAATTGCTGGGCGAAGGGAAAAAGGTGGGACTTCCGGGTCCCAGGAGAAGCAGAGGGAGAGAAAGAGGAATTCGGACCAGTTTTTGGAACAGGATGACTCAACAGCTATGTAAAATCTTGGGGCGCTGGTAACGGTGGCTCTGCCACCGGTGGCTGGCTGGAATAGGTTAGCTAATAAGAGCCCAACAATCTCGGAGCTCTGGTCTGGCAAAGCTAGCCGAGAGGAAGAGGTAGCCAGGTGGGGCGTGGGCTGGCAGGAGAGCGATCTCGGAGCTAAAGGAGAACACAGCCCTGAACAAATGAACAAGAATGGTTGTTTAAAATTGCACGCCACACAAGATCAAGAGAATGTTTTGTTTGTTGTTTATTTTTCTTGTTTTGAGGCACTGATTCTTTTTAGATGTGCATAGCCCTGTCTTTCCTAGAGCTCAGTCTGTAGACCAGGCTGGCCTTGAACTCAGAGATCTGCCTGCCTCTGCCTCTTGAGTGCTGGGATTAAAGTCGTGTGCCACTATATCTGGCTCTGCCCAGACTTTTAAATGAAAAACTTATTATCTGTTGCTGATATGTTGAAGCATATCTGTCTATTTTTGTATGTACTATTATATTGACTATATTGCTAAATTTAATTTAATTCTTGTTTCTTTTCTTTAAATTTATCTATTTTTATTTTATGTGATTGGTGTTTTGCCTGTATGTATGTCTGTGTGAGTGTGTCACATCTTGGAGTTACAGATAGCTATGAGCTGCCATGTGGATTTGGTTTGGTTCCTAACACTCACACAGTGGCTCACAGCCACCTATAACTCTAGTTACAGGATAGCTAATGCATGCAGTGTACATACCTATGTGCAGACTAAGCACTAATACACAAAGAATAAAACAAATCTAAAAAGACAGTAGTATTACAAATGTCTCAAAAAAAGAAGAAATTAACCACATTCTTTTTTGCTTTATATGAGTTGGGTAGTATGGTTAATAAAACAGAAGGTTTTAAATAGATTTTTTAAAAAATACTTTATATTTTTATAGAATTTTCATGGGCTGGGCGGTGGTGGCGCACACCTTTAATCCTAGCACTTGGGAGGCAGAGGCAGGCGGATTTCTGAGTTCGAGACCAGCCTGGTCTACAGAGTGAGTTCCAGGACAGCCAGGGCTACACAGAGAAACCCTGTCTTGGAAAAAAAAAAAAAGAAGAAGAATTTTCACTAATATATATATATGTATATGTATGTGTATGTGTGTGTGTATATGTATATGTACATGTATATTGTATGTATACATACATCCTTAGGGCTACTACAAATTAAACTTAACTGTTGTATCTTTTTTTCAGCAAGAAAAACATCGTACGGAGCCACTTGATGCCTCATTTATCAACATCTCAAGCACAAGACGTCAGAGAAAAGTCTCTAGAAAAGATTCTTATCACCAAGGATGTGCATCCAGGAGCAGGAGAAATCACCCAGTGGTTAAAACTACTGGCTGCTCTCCCAGAGGACCTGAGTTCAACTGCCAGCACCCACATGGCAGCTCCCAGCTGTCTAGACTTCAGTCTGAGAGGATCTCACACCTATTCTGCCTTCTTGGGTACCAGCAATGCATGTGGTGTACAGACATACATGCAGGCAAAACACTGATGCACATTTTAAAAATACGTTTTAAAGAAATGTACAGTTAGGGATGAGAGAAATCTGTACAAATAATTTAAACCTAGAGCTAGCAAAAACCAGAGGGATGCCAAAGGGCTAGTGGTAGCATTTGGCTCTTCTATAGTTTCTTCTCACAGAGGCTAAAGAGTGGGAATATTAGTGAACATATCTGTACCACGGTGGCAGGTTATCCTAAGAGCACGTGCTTCTTTTAGGAATTATGATCAATAGATCCAGTAGTCTACACACAACTGGATAAAACTGACAGTGACACATTTATTATCATTGATGGAAACTAAAGTCAGTACATTTTAAATTTCTAACACATGAAAATAAGATTACTAAAAATATACAAATATACAAAGAGATGTGCCTTTTGTAAGTGTGATTTTAATGAGAATGGCCCCCATAGGCTCCTGTATTTGCCTACTTGGTCCCCAGTTGGTTGAACTCTTTGGGACGGATTAGGAGGTGTGGCCTTGTTGTGGGAGGTGTGCCACTGGGGGCTTTGAGGTTTCCAAAAGCACACAGCACTCCCAGTTGGCGTTCTCTCACTCTGTCTTGTGGTTTTCTCAACAGTGATGGCTCCAGCACTGTGCCACCTGCCTCCCTGCCTGCCTGCCTGCCTGCCTGCCTGCCTGCTGCCACACTCCCCACTGTGATGGTCATGGACTCTAACCCTCTGGAACAGTGAGCTCCAAATGAATGTTTTTGTTTTATAAGTTGCTTTGGTCATGGTGTTTTATCACAGCAATAGAAAAGTAACTACAGTAAGGTTGGTACCGGGAAGTGGACTACTGCTGTGACGGCCTGACCGTGCGGGGTGTTTGGGGAATGAGGAAGACTGTGGGACTTGGGACGAGGAAAGCAGTTGGATGTTGTGAGTGAAGCTTGGAAGACGGTAGTGAGAAGAGAGAGCAGCGTGAACTATGGAGGCCGAGCTCAAGAGGCTTCAGAGGGAACAAATAGTGGCAACCGGGCTTCTTACCATTCTCATGATATTTTGGCAAAGAACATGGCTATTTTTGGTCTTGCACTAAGAACCGCTTAAGGCTAAATTTAAAAGTCATGGGCTAATTTTGTTGGCAGAGGATATTTCAAGACAGCTTTAGTATTGACTCAGTATTGATTCAGTCATTTGGTTATTAGCAATGACTTGTATGCAGATCTGCCATTAAAAAGCAAGAAACAGGGTCTGAAGAGATGGCTCAGTGGTTGGGAGCACTGGCTGCTCTTCCAGGAACTGGGTTCAATTCCCAACACCCACATGGCACCTCACAACTGTCTACACCTCCAGTTTCAGGGGATTGGATGCCCTCACACAGACAGACATACAGGCAGAACACCAGGCACATAAAATGAAAAATATATATAATTTAAAAAAACAGCAAAATATCGGAAAAAGAAATACAAAACATACAGTTTAGGGAGAAAAAGAGCAGAAAGAAATTTAATGTTGGAGCCAAGTCTTGAAAAGGCTGAAAGAAATAAGAAATGGATTAAAGGAAACCATGTTCTCAGGGCAGGACACCACCTAGCTAAGCTTCCTGCTTATAAAAATGAGAGATTCTTCAACAGAGAAAGGCTTAAGCAAACACAATCCATGAGGGACCAGTTCCCACCAAACAGGCAGCAGAACTTGGCAGCTTTGGCCACGTGATTCCACAAGGATACAGGAGTATGGGGTCTGTGGAATCTTCCTCCACCATTAAGGAGAGCTTTAAGGAAAGCTGCTGAAGCCAGGCGTGTGGCAAGGGATTTCCTTTCATGGAGACCCAGAGAGGCCACTGCATGAAGCTGTGAAGTGAAGCCTGGCTTGTGCTAGAAACCCCACCCAAGATGGCAGCACTCTGGGGCATCTTCCAAGGAGAGCTGCAGACAGGGAGTGGATGCAGAATTTGGAGCTTGCCCTGCTGGTTACTGGTCTTGCTTTGGCCCAGTATTTCCTCAATATCCCCCTATTTCTCTCTTTTGGAATTGTAATGCATATTCTGTGCCATTCCATGTTGGAAGTACGTGATATGATTTCTTGAGCTTACAGTTAAGAGATTGCCTTGAGTCTCAGAAGAGACTTTGGTCTTTCAAACTGGGTTGAGACTGTGAAAGGCCATAGGGACTTCTGAAGTTGGAATAGATGCATTTTGTATTGTGATATGGCCACAGGTCTATGGGGTCAGAGAGCAGAGTGTAGTGTTTGAATGAGAATGGCCCCCGTAGACTCATATGTATGAATGCTTGGTCCCCAGTTAGTGGAACTATTTGGAAAGGATTAGGAGGTGTGGCCTTATTGGAGGAGGTGTGTCACTGGGAATGGGCTTAGAAATTTTAGAAGCTCTAGTCATTCTCAGTGTTTATTCTCCCTCTCTCTCTCTCTCTCTCTCTCTCTCTCTCTGTCTGTCTCTTTCTGTGCCCCCCCCGCCCCGTATGTGGTTGTTGTCTCAACACACAATATCTCAGCCACTGCTTCAGTGACATGCTTGCCCGTCTCTGCTGTCACGCTCCTGGCCACGGTGGTTATAGACTCTAGCCCTCTGAAACTGTGAGCCCCAAATAACGTCTTTATTTTATACATTTATTTTATAAGGTAATGGTGGTCCTTACTATCAAGGAGATAGTAAGGAAAATTGTAAAGTATGAAGATGCATGGTCAAGGAAAAATGAATTCCCTTTTCTCTTAAAACAGGACTGTTGCTCTAAGCTAAGAACATACGGCCAACGTGGAATGGGTTAGAGTCTGTGAAAAGAGCGCTCTGTGGGCCTAGCTGGCTGAGCGTGGGAGAGAACTGTTTGGAAGTCTTCCTAGAAGTTGAGCATTTATGCTAAGGCTCACTGTAGAACTAGAACTTGCTCTTCTCGTGTTCCTGGTACACTGGATGACGCTCAACAGGAAGTGTGAAGGATCTGTTGTTATTGTTTCATTTGAGGTAGTTGGCCCAAGAAGCAAAGATTCACAGAAATGACCAAGACCATTTCCTGAGCTTCATGCTGTATTTGGGACGTTTTCTTAAAGCACTTAAGGAAACCAAGTTCTCTTTACTAACAGATCCAAGCTTACCCCACAGTTATGTGATTTTTAAAATTTAGCTTGAAGTGTTAATATCACTGTGGTTAAATGAAGGACAATTATTGACCTGCAATTCTACCTTGACCAAATGTGTTAAACTTTTGATATGTTTATGACCTTTTTCAAATTAAATCATGTTTTTCTTTACCTTGAATTAATTTGAGGTCTTTCAGAAAGTTCCTTGGACTTTCTCAAAGACATGATCTATATTTCTATAAATAGAATGGTAGCAAATTAATTGGGTGAATTTGATATATAATATGGGATGCACAGTCAAATAAGCACTGTTAAAAATCTCTTTGAGTTGCATTTGTGTCGATGTGTTAATATTTCAGAAATTATGTGAGATTTGTAGAAATGCTCCTAATACGTCACCAGCAGTCATAATTCTGATATTTATCTTTAGCTGTATACAAGAGCCTGCAACAATGGCCCACATGTGGCCCAAATAATCTGGAGGCTGAGGCAGGAGGATCAGCCTGGGAGTTCCAGCCAACACAAATGACATAGCTACACGTCATATCATGTTTTGAGAAATTATATGAAGCAGAAATATCCAACTTTTCTTGTCAAGTGCTTCACTGCTGTAGTGAATTTTCATCAGGTTCAAGTCATGGCCATTTTACGTCTTGTCACGGGCAGCTGTTTGCTCTGTGTCTGCTTAGTGTTGAGAGTCGTGGAAGGATTCTAAGTACAGAGTTATTTCTAAGGATGTTCCATGGGGTAGCTAAAACTTATAATTCTAGTGAAGAAACAAAATGGCTCATAAATATGAAGCACAAGACTTAGGTACAAAGGAGAGTGGTTTGGCAGATTTTCATTCCAAGTAAGCTAGGAGTGACATTGTTGAGCTGTGCAGTTACAAGGAACTCCACTAGATGGACCCAAATCAAATATTTATATACCAGCCTGGCTAATAAGCAGTTTCAGGCACCCGAAGGTAGACAAGCAAACTGGTGTGAAGGATGTAAATGCATTGCAAGCTTGATCTTGGGGTAGCTTGGATGTCTGCGTGGATGTCTGTCTGTGTGGATGTCTGTCTGTGTGGATGTCTGCGTGGTGATACTGTGTCCTCATAGCTTCCAACGGCAAAGCTCAGCACTGCAAGACTCATCATGGAGGAGCTGAAATAAGTCAAACACTGACAGACATCAGTGGAAGGCTGCTCTATGAAAACTGCACAGGAGGCTCATGGCTGACGTCAGGGTAGTCGCACCCATTTTGGTAAGATAATTAAAACCTCATATCTTATCAACTCTTGGACGATTTGAACAGTTTGAGGTTCATTCATTTGCTGATTTCAGTGTTTCTCTTCTAGGTGGATGGAAGTGTTCCTTTACAGAACGGCTAATGCTATAAATAGCTACTGTGATGAAAAATGTATTTTCCTCTTAGGACATCTCTTGCCCCACCCCCTCCCAATTCTTCAGCAATAGTAATACTTGTTTCATGGCACCAGTGTCACAGACACAGTAGCATTAAGCTCCTGGATTAGCCAGATTGCCCGTCAATGGTGTTACCAATTGGTGGCAATTGGATCCACTCCCGTGGGAGAGCACAGACTTACTAAGCCTTGTGATGAAGCCACTGCAAGGCCACACTCCTGGTGATAGATTCCAAGTGTCTCTCACTCCATGAATGAGTGAGATGTGGCTCGGTAGTTAAAGCCAAAGCACGTAAAATAAACCCTTCACAGCCAACTGATGATGGCCTGTACTTTCACGACCTGGATCCTGAAATGTCTTTTAGAAGTGACACCATTAAGTGGCTCCCTCTGTTGGAAGAGACCATACCAGTGTTTGTTCTGCTACAAAACATCAGAGCCCCCAGTCCTACATGAACAGCTCTCAAGTCTCTTGAAACTATGATTCTGTTGGGAACCTTAGAGCAAACCTGACCAGGAATGTTTCTCCCAATAAACAGAAGACATCCTTGGTAGGGATAGTTAACTCGTGGATCAAGACCGATCTGTTACTGAAAACCCTTTTTCTTCCATCACCAACTTTCCCTATCCCTTCCACTTCCTTATGAGGAGATACGTAACAGTACCATGGAGGCTACTCTAGGCTAATGTCATGCAGCAACAACAACAACAACACAAAGACAAAACAGCAGCTATTGGGTTTATGGGCTAATCAATACCTCCAAATCAGGAATCCCTGCTACTATGGCCAGTGTTGCTCTATGTTACTAATCCATCACCGTGACCCCAGAAGAAGAGGAGAAAACTCTCTTGGATATGCTGGGCAGCACTACTCTGTGCCTCATACACTCACTGGGAATACAGCCTCGACTCTCCAGTTAGTAACTTAGTCATCAGCAAATATAGGAAATCGATCTCAGTGATGTCTGCGAGGGGTTGATTTTGAGCACACAGGTCACATGATCTATATGACCACTAAATTCAGGAAAGTCTCTTTCTGCCACATGATCCTATGCACCTTCACTTCATGCTAAGGGACCAAGAGAATGCTTTCCAGGTGACCTTGTTCAAGAGCTAAACAAACTCAGGAGTGAACAAATGTGACAGAGTTCTGCTCAGATGACCCTAGGTAGCCATGTTTTTCAGTCCCCAAGGACCAAGGTTGATCTAAGGAGAATCTCTCCACTCTATTCGGCTTCTCTGCTCGTTTAGCACTTGCTGTCTGACACAGCTCTCTCTTGCCTTCTGAATAGTTTTCCTTAACATCTCCACACTTCCCACAAGCATACCAAAGCGGTCAATATCCAAAATCAGTTCTGACCATGCAGTAGGCAATAAGCAAGCTTCCAAAAATCAGTTCCAACCATGCCATGAAGAGAAGTGAGCATGTACTGAGAAAAAGCCCTGGTGACCCTGGATTCACCCTAGATTCACCCTGAATTCACCCTGGATTCACCCCAGATTCACCCCGGAGAGAAGGTGGCGTTCTTGTATGGTACTTGAAGCTAAGATGTAAGTTTGGAGAAATTTTGTTGTTGTAGTAAATCAGAAATGTTGTGTGATGTTCAGAAATGTGAAAAGCACTCTCAGAAAGATGGATGAGAACACTTATGCTTGTCCATTTGTGGAACAAAATTAAGCTGAATTCAGTTACAGCAATAGTTACAACAACAACAATAATAATATCATCACAATAGCTGATGAATGTTGGTGAATGTTACCAATAGCTAAGTGTGTCTCTAGGTTCCCATGGCCTGTTATCAGGCTAGCTACAAAGAGACTTAAAGTTGGTGGATTTCACAGCTGGCTGTGGTCCTTAGTCACCACCAGAACCCAAACAAAAATTCTGACCAATAGCAGGAGTAGAAGACTTTGAACTCTCTTAATCCAATGTTTAGATTGTTTGATTATGGTCAGTTTGAGTCACAGAGACAACCATAATAAGGACTGTCCTGAATTTCATAGTATCATTTTCTTGATATCATCATGTCATATCCCTTCAAAAAATATAAACAGGGCTGGTCATGGTGATGTATATCTATAATTCTAGTATGCAAGAGGCTGAGGCAGGAGAATACAGAGTTTGAAACCAGCCTGGGCTATATAGCAAAACTGTCCCTTTGGGGGAGAGGGGTCATAAATGTTCCAATCCACCACCCTTTGTAGTTTAAACAGTAAATGAGAACATGAAGAAAACTTAACAGTGCAATGAATTGAGAGTCTGTTTGGATCAATCAATTAGTGAATTGACAGAAAAGCTTTTCAGTGTTTAAGGTTTCAGTCAGTTTCGAATTTTGAGAAGCTGTTAAAGGGGTCGGAGGTAGCTTTCTCCTGGAGGAACCCAACCTTCCAACTTCCCCAGAGCACATTTACCAAGCAAGTAACAGGGAATTTTTCAGTTTACACAGAGATTGACAAAAGACACTTCCGATGAGACATTTTGCTCTAAGAAAATGTCTGAAGAGCAGCAGGATTGATTTCGATAGGATGGTGGGGAGAATAAGACACATTCGGGCCCTAACACTAAAACGCCTGTGTGACCAAGAAAAAGCCGCTTTCCTCTTGGGCCTATTTGCAAAACCAAGTGGATGGCCGCCCAGAAATGGAAGTGCTAGGAGAAAAAAAATGTTTATTGTGTAATAAGTGATAGTTCAGAGTGCAGTGGCTACAGACCCAGGCAATGCTAGGAAAGCTTGCTGCTGTTAGAGAACAGTAAGATCAATTTCGAACTGGACAGCAACCCTCAGTGATTAAAATAGCGCCCATGAGATAGCTGATGAGCCTGAAGTGCCCAGAGTCACAGAAGGAACGTGCAGGCAGCGAAGGCGAGAGTCCCGCTGGGAAGGTCCCCTGCAGGAGGCTCGCGCCCCAGCCTGGGAGGGGTGCAGCCTCAGCTCTCACCAGCCCCAGGAAGGCGGCGTACAGGACCGCGGTGGAGAACCAGCGCAGCGCGCTCCTGGCCCGGCCACTCCGCCGGGAGGCCACCGCCTCCTGGTCATTCTGCGCTGGGGTCTCGGTCTGGAGGAGGCGCTGCCCAGCAGCCGCAGCCCTGAACCCACGGAACTCCACTTCCAACTCCAGCTTGGCGACTCCAGGCTACTGGTCTTGCCGCTGCTGAGCTTTTCGGCAGACCCTTCTGGAGCTCTGAGCTCGCGTCCTTCCAGGCCCGGGAGGTTCCGCCTAGTGCCACCTTGCCCCAGGAACCTTTCTGTATTAGGTCAAGGAAAGTTGGACTTCGAACATGCCTGTGTTGCAAGAGGAAGACATTCAAGCCGCATCTTGCACCGGCCAGTGCGATCACGTGATACGAAAGAAGGATCCACCCAATGAGGGTGGGGTCTCCTGCTGGAAGCTAAGCGAGGTTACCCGGGAGACCGCTTGTAGCTCTCCGCTTGCAGCATCTCACCTAGCAGAACCACGGACACCAGCTGACTGATGGGTGCCGCTTGGCGGAGAAATTTGGAAGTGCAGCTTCGAAACAGAAGATGCTAAAATGTGGCAGGCAGGCAGGTCTTTAATTCCAGCATTTGGGAGGCTAACGCAGGAGGATGACTAGTTGGAGGCCAACAAAGAAAGACCCTGTCTGAAAAAAATGCGGAACTTGTAGGTGCCTGCGTCCCTCTAACCTCACTAGTATGTTCTGCTAAGGAACTGTAAAAACACCTATCAGAACCACCCGGGAGCCATGTAGCATACTCAGGACTCCCTCCCTCCCCTCCCCTGCCCTGTCCTGCTCTGGAACTCCCCAGCAGGTCCAGGACAAGAAAACAGATGCAAAGCCCAGCATATGCATGATAGCAACCGGTAGTTATTACAGGAGAGCAAAGTAGCGCTTCCTTCTCTGACTGTGGCTAAGATGGCAGAGACCAGTAGACTTCAGCACCTGGATGCAAATGAGGGCTGAGGAAAACTAAAAGTACTACCACCAAATTCTGGACAGGAACAAGGATTCCATGTTCCAAATGCTAGAGGCAGTGCAAGACCAGGATTGGAAATAGCAAGGAACAGTGAAAACATTTTGAGATGCTCTACCTCCGAGCTCCCCTACCCAAGGCACTTTACTTTCAAGGCCAACAGATCTTGACCTTGGTCAACTCCCTTTAAAACCTCTAGTTCTAAAACCAGGTCCTTGTGCAATGAGCCAATGAAAGGCCTCTTGATCTTCCACATTTAGGAAGACCTCAAAATTAAGTAATCCCTGTAGACGGCAGTCTGGAAAGATGTGAAGACGCTGTTCTCGGGAATGGACAGATGTTCAGAAATAATTCCGCCATGAGAAGACAAAATGGAGAAGACAAAATGGAGTAGTACATTGTCAAGACCTGTGTCGTCTTGACCAGCTGTTGCTGCTTCTAATCCACATGACATCAGCTGTGGCATTTCAAGTATGGATCCAACCACTGGAGGAACGTCAGAGGACATGACTCTCTTAGATGCAACTTCATTGACAGATTTAAAGGAACACAACTCTAAAAGAGGGGACAGTGGATGAGGGTAGAGTGGGAGGACCACGGTGGTGTCTTTATAAAAAGATAAAGAGATCAAGAGAGTCTGTCCTGTGGGTGTGTGGAGAGGTATGGGGGAAGGGGATGTCTCAGAGGGCCCAGCCGAGGCATCAAGGCATTTCTTCCCCCTGAGGGACCAGTCACATACCAGTATAGTATAGAATAGAGTTTATTCAGGGCATGGGGAGGGGAGCCAGGAAGGTAGTAGAGGCAGAGAG